>NW_024510655.1:264235-434657 GCF_017590135.1 Pyrgilauda ruficollis | reverse complement strand
CGGCCGCCCCGGCCCCCGCCCGCCCCGCGGCCCGCGCCACCGCCGCCGCGTTCATTCATAGCACCGCCCTAGCGCAGCCCCACCGCCGCGCCGGCCCCGCCAGGCGGGCGAACCCAAAGTTCGAGGCAGAACTTACTTACCCAAAATGGCTCCGCAGCCGCCCCAACACAAACAGCTTTTATTTGGTGAAGTTTAGCCCAGCACCCAGCAAGGACACCCTAACCTCGCTCGGGCCCGCCCCCGCAGCACGCCTATTGGCTGCCCAGAGACGCGCGCCGCCGCCCATTGGCGGGCCGGCCCGTCAGCCGCGCGGCGCTCGCGCCAAGCTTGGCTGCAGCGCGCCCGCCGCTCGCTCCATTGTGCTCCTGTTTGCACCGATGAGAGAGCGGCGCTGATTGGTCGCGCCGCCGCCCCCACGCGCCGCCGCCCCGCCCGCCTGCTCCACGTCCGCGCCTGCCGAGCGTTGCCCGGATGTGAACGGAACCCGAGCCCCGCCCCGGGAGCCGCCCGCGCCACACCGCGACCTGCCCGCGCCGCCCCGGGACCCGCCCCGGGACCCGCCCGGCCCCGCTGTGCCGCTGCGTCTGCCCTGTCCCCGCGCCGCACTCCCTGCAGGCGCTGCCGCCCGGGCCCGCCGAAATCCTCGAAGTGCGAAGGCGCCCGCGGGCGGCCCCGCATGGAAGAGTAGCGCGGGAGCGGCCTCGGAGGCCGCAGGCCCGGAAGGAGGGAATGCCGCTCCCCAGAGGGGTGCTCCAAGAGATGGGTTGGGAGCAGGCTCAGGGCTTGGGCTGGGTGACCCACCTCTCCAGGGAGAAACTTGGCATGGGGCAACTGGCAAGTTTCGGGTCCAGCACCAGTTAATGGTGAGCCAAGCCAGCCGAGGTGGGTTTTCCATTGCAATTCCTCACAGCCAGACTTCCTTGGGATGCCTGCTCCTGGTCACACAGTGTAGAGGGCTTTGCGCAGTAGCCACAGTCCCTCCTCCACCTCAGCACCCTGCAGCTGGACCAGCAGCACTCTCGCTTTGGTGCCTGCAGTGCCATGCCTGCTGTTCTGTCTGGGAAGGTGGCAAAGCTGGGGAAGAGGAGCAGGGCTGACTCCATGTCCCTGCTGATGCAGAGGTGCTGTGGTACCGAAAGAAACGCTGCTGAAGATAATTAGCTCTGCTGAGACTCAGGCTGATGAACTGAGTACAAGGGAGTCCTCATGCAGCCATACTGCTTGCCAGGCCCCTTGGGAAGCTGGCACAGCCCTGTGCTGAAATCCTGGACGGTTCAGCACCAGCTGGCACTGATGTCTTGTGCCATCTGACTAGCATGTTCTCTTTATGCTTCCTGGCTTTCCCCAGATGCTCTCCCCAGAGCTGTAGAGCTCTTCCACTGGTCATGGAGATCCGCTGGGCAACACTGCTGGGCAGTGCTGGTGTCCTCTGCATGCACCTGTCACTGCACACTGTAGATTAAACACCGCCAAGGGACATGGCTCCATCACAAAGCTACACCCACCCCATTCCTGGGCTCCTCCAAGTCCCCCACACAGACCAGTATACTGTGCTCTCCCTGGTGAAGCTGGTCTTCCTTTTCCATAGCATTCCCTTTTATTGTTTCTTGATTGCTTCAAGCCACATCTCCACTCTCCATCCTTTTTCCTCCCTCAGTCTGGCTCCTGCCCATGGATGGCACTGGTGGAGACTCCTGAGACATGTTCAAATTCTTTCTGCTCATAGAGGGCCAGCACATGTGAAGTATTCCTCTCCAGTGCCTTCTCCTTTCTCTAGTCCTGCCTGCTCCTTCTCTAGCCACCAGCCTTGTCTATACCTGATGTGTTCATCCTGCACCAGGCAACCTTTGGCAAATCAACATCATGCCGTGCTGTATCTTCGCTCTATCTCCAGAGCAGCGCTTCAACCTCAGAGTGAAGAATGCCTGTTAACATCGAATTAATTAGTACCTTATGACCAGGGAACCAAAACGCCTTAGTCGCTGATCAACCACTTTTTGCTCAGTTGGTCTCAAAAGGAGTGGCTCATTGCTGTACAAGTAAAATGGGCTGGCCGGAGGTTAGGGACCAATAAAGCAAGGCACAAACAAATTCCCTTGCCAGAGTCATATGGCAAATATCATTTGGAAAGACATTGTAACACCTTTCTTACAGAATTGCAAAAGTTTTGATGGACCACAGGAGGTTATGCAAGAGGTGCCTTCCCAGCACCGCAGTGATGATCAGCGCAAGATGAGACCAGCTCTGCCTGCCTGAGCCACAGCGCCTTCCATGGCCAGACATCCCCCCACACGTCCAGTGACCTCTGACAAGGCTACACCATCCCAATATTCCACCTTAACCTTTCAGGACTTCGTCGCTACTGCTCCTTACAGAGTGGGATTTAGACAAGTTTAGACAAGTTTAGTTTTAGACAAGGTGATTTAGAGAACTCTTCCAGAGTCAGTAATTCATTGTACTTGCAACCCCCACACAAGACTAAGGAGCGTGCCCAATCTGTGGCCTTTCCCACCTGATCCCCTCACAAGGCCAGCATGAGCTTTGGTTTTGAGTGACCTCAGCATCCTTTGATGCCAGCACAAGACCCTCCCTCAGCCTTTCTGGAAAACAGGATTAAATCCTGAGTTTTGCTGTTTCCAAATCCCCCTGGGCTCAGGTTGTAACTTCTGTGAGTGTAGCTGAGCAGAACTGGGGTCAGACATTACCTGGAACACAGCATTGCTGCCAGCACCCATCACTGTAGACAGTCTTTGGGATAACTCTCTTTTGATTTGAAGAAATAATAATAGTAGTTGTAGTAGTAGTAGTAGTAGTAGTAGTAGTAGTAGTGATGATGATGATGATGATGATAATAATAATAATCTGACATTTTATCATTTACAAGTAGGGATTGTGGCAGTCTTACCTGGGAAAACTCCTCTGGGCTCAGGATACTTCCATACCTCACTGCCCAGATGGAACCTGCCTCCTTTCAGGGAGCTCAGCCAGCCCTGCACCAGCGTGCATCCTTACCTGCATCCTTACCTGCAATGTGCTGTGTGGATGCTACTGCCCACCACATGCACAAAGCATCCACTGTGGCCCTGAAAGAGAAACTCAATTACTGTTATGTACTTCCCTTGAAACCAATGTTACCTGGAATCAGGAAAGGCAAAATGCAAACAAAGGTGGTTGCTCACAGCATCAGCCATCCCCAGGTGGGTGGTTGTGACTTGTATCATGTTCCCTGTGTCACTGGTGCAGTGACTGCTCTGGCAGCCCCTGAGTGCAGCTCTGTGAGGAGCAGCAAGAGATCAGCTGCCACCAGGGGCAGGGGACCTCAAACGTCACGTGCCACTCACAAATGTCACTGATTTTTTCAGGCTCAGATTTTGCAGCAGAAGGTGCAGCCTCCCCCCAGGAGCTCTGGGTTGAGAGGCACTGCAGCTCTGTGCCGTGCCTGCAGACAGTGCCAAAGGCACTGCATGTCCTGGCCAGGAGCCCCAGAGACTTCCAATCCCTGCTTAAGATGCAGCGGCAGTGTGGATTGCCCGGGCAAACCTCGGGCTGCAGCACTTTGGCCAGCGGGTGCATGTGCCCAGCTGGCACACGCAGGTCTGGCATCCTCAGGCATCCACAAGCACAGTGGTGGGTATGCCACCACAGGGACAGGCCCTGGCAGCTGTAGGGACAGCTTTGGCAGCAGAAAGGACAGAGTCCCTCGAGGCTGAAGAAATGCCAAGCGTTTCCAGGCTAGTCTCATTCCCTTACAGAGAGGGATGCTCCAGATACGCGTGCAGGGCAGGCTGGGTTTCTACAAGGGCAGGCACAATGAGTGGTGTCCCCTCTGACTGATCTCCCACCCTGTGACACAAACCCAGGGAGACAAAGGTTTCTCTGTGGTAGCAGCTCTCACCTGGGATCAGGACAGGTTTTGGAAGCTGGCTGAAGAGACAAAGAAGCAGCTAGCTGCTGTTAGCCATAGGCACCTTGTGGTAGAGGGATGCAGGGTTCTTTCCAGCTCAGTAAATTAGTCTCAGCTGCTGATGTAGCAACCCCTGGCTTGTTGGGGCCTTCGATATGTTTGCACATTTCAGAGCATCCTTCATTTGTCCAGTTCTGGGGAGGCTGGTGTGTCTCCAGTGGTCTCCTTACAAGCTGGTAGCTTTGTTGGAGCTCTGGAGCTTTTACATAAAGAGTAGCCTTGCCAGGCTGTGACGTTTGTCCCAGCAAAAGGATCCCTCAGCTCCTTTCTGCTGGGCATCTTTCCATGCCAATGAATGGCCACACAGCACCAGGTCCAGGGGAATCTTGACTCTCATTGCCACCAAGGTGCTCTGTCTGACGTCCATCCTGGTTTTCCAAATGAAGGTCAGAAGGAACTAAGGACCAGGAGCTCCAGTTCTCCCATCCATCTTTGATGATTCATTTGTAAAGCGAGGCAGAAGGGTACATTTGTCCAGAAGCTGTCCAGAAGCTGTCCTGCAGACTTTACAGTGGACACAGAAGATAGTTTCTGAATGGACCATAAATAAGATATGTTAAGATGTACACCAGCACACAGTGCTGGTTTTACTGTATGCTTCTTCTCTAGATGCAGATTTCAATAGAGATTGCTTATGCTGATAAAAACATGGGCAAAACCACTGGATTTATTGTGCTGGAACCATCAGAGCATGGGGGCACAGCCAGCCCCTGCATGCTGCACCTGGCAGTCAGGTCAGCTCAAGCATCCTCAAGCATTCTCTCCACATACACAGTACAGGCACAATAAGCAAGTTCCAATCTGTCACTTCAGACTGGAGTTTGTGTGTGACAGGGCTGTTGGGCTGCTCAGTCTCTGCTCATCTGCTACCTCCATGTGGGCCAGGGGGTTTGTGTACATACCCCAGTACAAGAGTCCTGTGTCTGGGAACCAGACAGTGCAGAACCATTTCAGGGTCTGGAGATATACATGGTGTCTGGCCTGGGGTTCAAAGGGGTCATGGGGAGTAATTACCAGTGGTCACATAAAATGATGTCCTTTAGAGCAAAACCCAATGTATCTGGCTCCCTGCTCAAACAAACCCTGTTAAGGTGATTTAGGAATATCACAGAAGTCATTTGATTGGGGAAAGATTTGCTCTGCTTGAAATGAAGGTCAATTCCTTTGGAAAATGCTTTAGCTAAACCCACCCCTGCCTGCATCAACCATCTCAGACCTTTGAAGGGGATGTTTTCTAAAGCTGGGCATCCATGGGCCTATGGCCCAGTGCCAGACACAGGGAGAGCTGCTTGTGACCCAGCACCCAGCAAGGCTTGGCCATGGCTCTGCAGACAGGCTTCATGAAGATTTACCAGCCCCCCTTGCTCATGCTTCTGCATCCCAAGAGCAGATGCACCCCTGCTGCTTGTGCTGCTGGCCCTCCCTGTGCACAGGTCCCTTGGCTGCTGTCATAGATCCACTTCAGCACTGGAGGAGTCAGGGCCATTTCAGAGATGGGAGCCAGGAAATGGAGACGGAGGCTGTAGTCACACCAGCAGTGAAAGCATCATTTATATTTACAAAGGGCTTTTGGGAGGATTTGCTTGGGACCACTTGATAGTGGGCAGTGACCCCCAAGCTGCCTAGTCAAGGGGGACATGTAGGTCCAGCCACCAGGTCCAGCTGTGTGCCAGCCCAGACCCTGCCACACTGCAAGGCAGGTAAGAAGCAGAGCTCAACAGCCAAATGCCTGTGGTGATGCAAACTAGAGGATGGAGCTGCCCTTGTTGCCCTTTTCCACCAGCTTCAGCCACAGTTCCAGCCAGATCTAGCACAGCAGGAAGGAGAGGGAGTTCCTCTGATGCTGCAGCACTTCTCCTTCCCTTCTCTGCTGTTGGAGCACACCTATGCCCCTGTGAAACACAGAGCCTGCAGGCAGCTGGAGGAGAGGGGTCAGGTTTTAAAGCTGCTGTGAAGCCGTGAGCAGCCATGAGTAATTAACCATGTCATCAAGACAGAATCCAACATGTTCCTGGTGTGGCAGAGTGAATTAGGGCAGAGTGAGGTCCAATGTGAGATCTGAAGAGCACTCCAAACCCAGGTGAGATGCTTGGACACATTTGAGACACCACAGGACTCCCCAGCTCTAGGGGTCATCATGGCCTGATCCTTGTGAAAACTTCCATGTGTCAGGTGCCCTTCAGTGGAGCCAACAGCGAGGAACTGGGAGGCTCCTCCATGGGCAGGTGAAGGGGTGCCCAAACTGTGCACAGGATTGGAGGTGCTCCAGCCCAGAGGCCTCTTGGCCCCAGTTTTGCTTGTTGCCTGTGGGGATATCCTGCCTGTGTTCCTGCTGCCCAGCTGTGGCAGAAGCTGTCAATCTCCAGCCTGTGCAGGAGACCCCGGTGTTGCCTTGGCCTTGGTCCAGGGAGTTGGCAAGGTAGGCTGCAGCTGGAAACTCCTTCTTCAAGGACAGAGGTTTCTGTGGATGTGGTTATTTGAGGAAATTCCCTTGTCCTCAAGAGCTTCTATCAGATAAATTATCTGATCGTTGTTGTATATTTTCCTGTGGGGTTATTTGGGATTATTAAATGGTCTCCTGGGCTTTGCTGCTGCAGATAACTGATGTCAGGGAAGGTGGGGTGCTGTGCACAGGACTGTCGCTCACCCTGGCCGTATGTAAGCTCTGTGCTTTGTCAGTGCTGTAAACCTGGGGTCTGTCCAACACTGCCTCCTGCTCATGGCATGGGTGTAAGATTGTGATGACTCACACAGAGAGGACTTGTGAGCCTCCTTCCCCACAGGACCCCTGCCATGGGAGACAGTGCCACAAGGCTGTCCCCAGAACACAGGATCACAGCCCACTTTATCCTGCAGGTAAGTGTGGAGCAAAAATTACACATAAAACTTTAAATCTATGAAGAATTTATACCTAATATTCTTTTACTGCTGCTCTTCTGCAGCTGCAGTCCTGGACTGAGGAAGAGGGCTGGGCAGGCAGCTGTGGTGTTCTGCATCCTCCTGCCCTGTGCTGTACCAGCCCTGTGGCCCCCACGTGGTGCTACCAAGGTCAGCTGTGGTGGCAAAAGCTATCATCTTCATCTGGTCAGACCTAATCCCAGGGGCACCTTGTGCACAGCAGCTTTAGCTGGGTGGAGGAAGAACCATCACCAGCAGTTTCCCAGTAACATGCCCTGGATTTAATTTTTTGTTTGAGTTTTGTGGCCATTATGACTTTGGAGCTGCCAGCTCAGAGGTGCTTCTAAGCACTCCTCCAATTAGTGAGAGTGAAGGGTGCTTAACATGCTGCTTTTCATTAGCCAGGTCCCTGACCATCCATCGCCCATCTCTGCATGGGCTCTGCTCCTCCAGTGTGTGCAGCTAAAGCAGAGCCATCAGCCATCACTGCCCCTGGACTGAGACAACAGAAATTATTTCACAAATTCAAATTACACAGCCCTTGTCTCTATAAACACTGTTTCTCACCTGGCACATTTTCCTCTCATTGTCCCCAACTGATTTTTTTTCCAGACAGGTTTCCTCACCAGGCTCCTCTTTCCCCAGGCTCCCACTGAGCACCCAGTAGGGCAGGGGGTCTGCTGCCTTCATGAGCTTCATCTGCTTTGTTTTACCACAACATTTCATTCCTATGACTTCTCTGTCTGTCAGTTCCTGAGGGAAGCTGGTTGGGTGTCCCCAGCACCAACCTCTGTGGCTCCGTGGGATGGTGACAGTAGTGCTCCCATGGCCCATACAGACCCATTTAACCATTTAGGTCTCTTGTCCAGTTCTACCTTTGCTCCTTCACAGGCCATAAAGACAGCCAGGCCCCTGCTGTAAGCGTTTTCCATATGTTTGTGCCCAGAAATGGTTAAATTCTGGAAACAAGGGAGCCTTTGGGACCAGCTAATGCTAATACCAGGTAATACCATGCTGTTGTGGACCTGGCTCTCTCAGAAACCTCAGCAATGGAGTCTCCAGCCCCTCCTTCTTATGACTGGGAAGATTATTCCCACTGCCTATCTTGATTTTCCCTGTCATAATCTGAGCCTGATTCTATTTGTGTTGTCTGGCATGGGCAGATTCCTTGTTGCAGGAATCATTTACATTCCAGCAGACTGCTGCTGCAGCCCCCTTCACTCCTTCCTACCAATTAAACAGTCCCACATTTGCTGTGTTTTTTTGCAGTTGTGTTTTCCAGGTCTCTGACATCCTTATGTGGATCCTCTCCAACCAGCCCAAAGGGCAATGTCCACACATAGCTGTCTTCTCCAGCCACTGCTCCCAGATGCTGTGGAGATGGCAGAGCTGCCTCCAGCAACTCCGCAGCCCTTTCACGGTTACACATCCCAGCATTGTGCTTGCCCCTTTTTTGCTGTTAGCCCCCTGCTCTGCAGTAATTAATTAGCTTGTCAGTCCCTCCCCCAAAAATTGCTTCTTGCAAGTGAGTAATTTCTTTGTTCATACGATGTGCTGGCTGTGCTGGGATGCTGCTGGTATGGGGCTGTGCTCCATGGTGTCCTGCTCCCCAAGCCTGTTTATCTAATTTCTCAGTGAGGCAGTGCGTAGGGAGAGTTTGGGTTTAGGAATCTGCCTTCCAACATAATCTCCACACTTCCTATCTTCCTACTGTGCCTGCAGTTGTGTATCTCATGATCTCACCTGCTGACAGCCACAGCCTGGAGCCTGAGCTGGGACCAGCACTCATTTCACACCAGGGTTAGGCTGGATAGGATCTGCTGCTTGTTGCTGAGATGGTTTTATGGACCTGTGTCAAAGTCTTTTGAACATCAAGCATACACACTGTGTTTTGTGTTTTCTGTCAGAGGAGAGAACCAGACCACCTTTGCCACAATTTGCCCTGAGAAGTTGGAGTTGGCAATTGCTCCCCAGTGTGCCGGCCTGCAGGGTTCCAGGCTGCTTTGCTGCTTATCCTTGTGTTTCCCAGAAGTCCAAAGCAGTACTGAGCACCCAGGTTTCTCCTCTTTTTAAAAAGTCACACACCCTTCCGCTGTCCCAGCTGCCCAGTTTTGCCTTCCTGCTCCCAGCTTTCCTGCTGTCTGCTGTGCCTCTATCCACACAGGGCTGCCAGACCTGGTCTGCCTGTGCTGCTCTGTCTCTCAGGCTCCCCAGCCCTGTTCCTGGCAGGATTGTTGCCTCTCACTGGTGCTGACTGCGTACCCTGGCTGGTTCAGGCTAAAGCACTTAGGCTGTGAATGCTCTTGGCACGGCGGTATTCATCATTCCCTTTACACCCCAGAGCATTAGCCCTGGCTTTTCCTGTCCTTTTCCTCTCCATGTGCTCTCACTGCCTTGCCTGCTGAATCCTTTCTCTGTTCCTTTTGGCCTTCTTGATCTTGAATCTGAGTAGATGCATTTACTCTCAAAGCTGCCTGCCTGCTTCCCGGTTGCTCTGGAGTTTGGAAACAGCACGAGATGTTCCCCATCCTGACATGGCCTTTGGTGTGGCCATTGCTGTGGTGTCCTGCAGCTTCTCTTCAGCTGGGCTGCTGAGCTGTGAACAGCACACGTGGCCAGTATTGGAGGGGTGGAGATGCCTGAGGTGCAGAGAGGGGCAGGGCAGAACCAGCAGGATCTGGGAAATTGCTCTAAGGACAAGGTTTTCCCCATGAAGGTGGCTAGACCTTGGCCCTGGACTCACAGAGCTTTGGGCTGTCCATATGTGGAGCTATTTGAACCATACCTGAGCAAAGCCCCGAGCATCCTGCTCCCATACCCCAGAGGTTCCTATTCCCAGTCCCAAGTTCTAGCCCTTTCTCCTCTGCCAGACAAGGAATTATTTCATGTCTGGATGGCATTCATCCCACTGATTTCCCCCCACAATCCACATCCACGCCCTAAGGTTAGAAGCAAAGCCATAGCCTTCCTCTTCTACTGGCCTTTTCTCAAAGAAAAAAAAAAAAAAATCAGTTTTAAAGCCTTGGGAGTGTTTTCTGGGCAGTCTGTCCCTGCTGTTCTGGTACCACACCTGGTGGTTGGGCAGGGACATTTTGCATCATCCTGATGTCCCTGGTTTTGGGTGAGCCTGGCAATTGCTCATGGAAAGCCCCTCAGCTTGGCAGCATCCAGGTTCCTGTTGGATTGCAAGCCAAATGTATCCAGCCTTCCTATACAAAACAATACATTTCCCCTTAATCCGCTGCCTGTCTTTCCAGAGCAAGCTTCATCCTTCTATATTAATATTCCAGTCATGAGCCTGAGCCCACCAAGCCTTTGTTATGCCAATTAAATCGTAATCATGATTGCACATTTAGACTTCCAGCTCCTTTTGTTTATCCCTCTAGAGTGCTCCAACAGGGTGGGCATGCAGTAGGCTGACCTCTGCTCTCCTCTGTGTCCAAGGGCTGTGCTGGGCATGCCACATCCCTCCCAGGTCTCCCATGGCAGGCTGCAGGTGTACATCTTCACACTTATCCGTGTGCTGGGACAGCCAGTGGTGCTGGGGCTGGCCAGGCTAGCACCCCTTCCCCTTCCACCCAGGTGCCAGGAGGCGAGTGAGGCTGTCCAGGGAGGAAACAGGGCATGGGGGAGCAGTGAGTACCCAAGCTGGGCTCTGAACAGCATCCGTCTCCATGCAGCATCCCCAGAGCTGCTGGAGGCAGCTTTGGGCAGGGGTGCCACTGGCTAGGAATGGTCTGCACTGCAGGCATCAAGGCAAGGGGCTGGTGGGAGGGATGGGACTCCCAGGCTCCTCTGTGCTGGATGCAGAGTCCATGGTGGTGCAAGAAAGGGGTCCATGTGTTCATGTGTGTGTGAGTTCAGTCAGCAGCAGAGCACCAGAGGCAAGAAAAGCCATGTTTGAGTTATTCCAGCTGCAAGGCTGTGCTTGGACATTGTCAGTATCTGGTGTAAATCCAGGTTCTAGGCACACTTCCCAAGGGTGTGAACCCTCTCCTGGAGCTTTGTGCTTTGTCATCAACACTGGATGGAAAAACAAGCCCACTCAGTGCTGCTCGGAGCAGCCTCAGCCAGCAGGATGCTCCCTGCCCACACCACTCCAGCGCATCCTGTGGATTTAAGGCACAGCCTTGCTCAGAGGTGCCAAGTCCTTGTTTCCTGGAGGCAAACCAACTCAGAGCAGAGCCCAGGGAAATCAGCAGTGCTAAGGAAAATGAGCTCATTAAACAGTCATCAGCTCAATGCGAGGATCCTCCTGTCTTCCTGCTGCATCCATACAGCTGCTGCCTGGATCTGGCCAGAGCCAAGCCCAGCTGCCAGGCTGGCAGCAGGAAGAGCTGTGCGTGCTGGGCTACCCGGTATTCCCAGCTCTCATGTGGGCCTGGCAGGGTGAGTGGGGCAGCTTTTGGGAGCTGTTCATCTGGAGCAGTCCAGGGCAAGGGTCAGGGCTGGGCTCCAGGCACAAGATTTGCCACTTGCCCTGCCAGAGCCCCAGACACAAGCAGCATCTTCCCACCACAGGGGCCCCTGGCTGCCCCTTTTTGACCAGACCTTGCAGAGAAGCACAAAGCTTTTGGGACACGGTGGCCCTCCAGGAGAGGAACACGCTTTCCCTGAGCATCACCCCAGCCAGGCTGTTTCCACAGCTTTCCTGGAAATTGGTTTTTTTCCCCAGGGGATGTGAGTTAATAGGGGTGGGAGGAGGGAGCTGGGAGGAGTGGGTGGCTTGGCTGCAGAGGACCAGGAGCACCCAGGGCTGCAGGAGCAGAGGAAGAACAAAGTTCTTTGCTCCGCAGTGAGGGGATAAGGGACAAGGGGCAGACACTGGGACAAGCAAAGCTCAGGCTGGGGCTGGCAGATTTCAGTGTCCCATGAGTCATCCTGCAATGCTCCAAATGAGGGTCTCTTCTGAAGATGAACAGAGAAGGAAACAAAGGAATTTTTTAAGGTCTGTGCTGGAGCTGAATACTGTGGGAATAGGGAAGTTTCCTTTTTGAAAGCAAAACTCAGTTTCATTTTCCTTGACACAACGAAATAATTTCCTACCTTTGGATATATCAGAGCAATACTTAGGGAAGTAAAAAAAAATCCATTCTTTACCATTTTGTTACAAACTCAGCACAATTATTTAGTGGGAATTAATGTTACTGACTATTTCCAGACCCCTGTGTGGACAGAAGGGTGGTTCCCACAGCAGACAGTCCCTAGAACAGCACCCCAAGGCTTCCTGGCACTGTGCAGCCCCGGCAGGTGTGTGATGTGGCCCTGGGGCATCAGCTGTGTGTCACTGATGGGGAAACTGAGTCACGCAGCAGCCAGGTGTCACTAAATTTTGTATCCACCATGTCAAGGGCTGGTGCTGCTGTTCCTGAAGCACTGACAATAAAACAGCCCAAACCCAAGAACCACCAGCGTGTCAGTTCATTACTGAGCCCGGTGCTGGCATGGAGGAAGGGCCCCGCTCCTCCTGATTTGTCTCTTGCTGTGCCAGGGGGAGGACAAGATTTATTCAGGCCCAAAGCAGGTAAGTTGTGGGGGAAGAAGAAAAAAGGGAGAGGGCAAGACAGAAGCCAAAAAGAAAAACTTCAGACACATATTTTTGGGGCAAAAAATGTGGGTTTCCTGCAGGACCAGCCAGGCAGCTGGGAAGGAATAGGGGCATGAGGAGCAGCCATTTTCAGCAAGTACAAACTTCAGGGGAGTGGGAGGGAGGGTCTTGGAGTGTGTGTGCTTTGGGGAGCCTCCAGTATCCTTTCAGGCTGAGAGACCCAGAAGGATGACCCCAGCCTCAGCCCAGGGCTGTAGCACATGCAGGAGAACACCACGCAATGCTGCGAGGGAAGTGACTCTTGGCATTGTCCCCAGCTGTCACCCTGCCCCACCACTTGCCAAAGGTGCCCCCATCTTCTCTGTGCCCCTGAGGCCAGGTGACCCTGGCTGCTGTGGCTGTGCAGGAGGGAGTGGCATGCAGCACTCTCTGAATCAGTATCAGCTTGTCAGCTGCTGCTCCCCTGTCCCCAAACACTGGTGGCTTCTACAGCCACTGCCTGGCTGCACGCTGGGGCTCTTGTGGCTGTGGGAGCTGGTGTGCTGGAGCACCTCAGCAAGCAAGGAGCAGCCCCTTGGGACATCCACATGCCCAGGGCAGCCTGGCACCTGCCACCCCCCCAGCCCTACTGTCCCCTCCCCAGCCCCACCGCGCTGGCTCTGCTCCTTTCATGGCAGCCATCAGCCATAAATGCTGCTTTCTACCCCAGTGGCCAACAACGGCTTAGGGAGGGAATTAATACTTAATTAGACAAAATTACAAAGAAATTTATTGTAGGATCGTGTCTCAGACGGGCTGTTTGGGTCCAGTCTGGCTAGCTATGGACCCCAGCCCGCACGATCTTACATGGACAAAGGCAAAAGACCAGACGCGCTCTTCTCCATGTGGGAACGAGTGTCCTCGGTTTATTGACTTGAGAAACACCAGGTGGAGAGACCAGCATGGGAAAAGGACACGGCTCATGACGGAGACGGGGCATGGAGGGCGGAGGAAGAGGACCACAGCCGAAGGGATGCCAGCGAGGAGGGGCGAGGGGGGAACTGAGAGGGAATAGTGCAGGGCTGGATGTGATGGGGAGTAACAAACCACGAGATATAGCAAACTGTTCAGTGCAAGATACAGACTGCCCAGTGCAAACCCTTAATCACCCAGTGCAACTACTAAATAAACTATTTAGTGCGATACAACAATTTATTTTTAGAGTGATAGCAGGTCTGGCCTGATGTGAATTCCTCCTCACTGGGGTATTATTCTCCCTGGAAAAGGGAGCTGCTTCAGTGCTGGGTCTATGCTGGCACCAGGACACATCCCAGCAGAGTTTTGCTGCAACAAGTTTCTGCAGAATGAAGACAGGTCTGTGGGTTGTAAACAGCCGCTCTGGGTGGTCCCCATGCCCCCAGTGTCTCCAGCCTTGCCAGAAACCTACATAAGATGGATGTGCATGATGGCTCTGGACCAAATAACTAATCTCATCCCCAGGGTAACCCAGCCTGGAATTATTCTGGAATTAACAGGAACAGCAGCACCAACCACACTTGTGGTGGATGTGAGATTTAAGGCAGAAGAATTCTGGTATTTTAAAGGGAAAACAGCTCCTGGCAGAATATGCTGACCTCCCAGAAAACCAACCGTGTTCTGGGCTTCTTTCCCAGCAGCACGAGCAGCAGGTGGGGAGGGGGATTCTCCCAGTCAGGTGAGACCCCACCTGCAGAGCTGCCTCCAGCTTTGGAGTCGCCAACACAGGGAGCACATGGAGCTGCTGGAGGGAGTCCTGCTGGAAGCTAGGATTTTTCCTTTTTCTCAGGGAATTTTCTCCCATATGTTGCCTCAGAGATGATAACAACCAGTACTAAAGAGAGACTAAAGAAGTGGCCAAGATGGGGGAAGGAGTACACCTGGCTGCAGCCACTTGGCCGGGGGCTTTTCTCTTGGGAAGGGCAGAGATACCATGACAATGACATTTTTGGCTGGGGGTGAGGGGCTGGGCTCAGCTCCTCACTCGCTCTCTCCCTCTCTTGGGGTCGGAAGGGAATGGTTGAGAAGCTGCTACCGCGGGGAGAATTTGCTGTCACTGCAGAGTCCAGCCCGGCACTGCTTCTTCCTTTCCTCTGCTCCTGAGAGCAGCCGCTGAACTGGGACCTTATGAAATCCCAATCTGACTGGAAAAGACCCTCACCATCTACTCAAGGTGCCTCAGGGGAAAAACCTGGGGCTCCAAACCCAAATGTCCCCTCCTACCAAAACCAGTCTGTGATTCTATGTTTCCATAAGCACTGCCTGTGGGTAGGGCTGAACAGGGCTGTGCAGGGCTGGCCTGTGTCCACTTTGAAGCATGAAGCCAAAGGCTGAAACCTGTCCTGTCCTGGTTGGGACCTGCAGCCCTGTGTTCCTGACAGCCACTTTCAAAAAGTGATTTGAAAAGAAAACTGCTCCACTTCCAGCATGACACTTAGCTTTCTCCTGTGGTGGTTTTTTTTTTTTTTTTTTTTTTTTTTTTTTTTTTTTACCCTCCCTTGTCATTATTCCAGCTTATTCCTTTTTCTCTTTGACCCAGAGAGGTTCCCTTTGCAGGGGACCAGGCAGGGTCCATTTCCATAATGGCAATGCAGTCATTGGGGGTCCTGGTTAGGCTGGAGGGGTGTGTGAGGGGCTGCAGGACTGGGCTGACCCTGTTTGGACACGCTCAGCTCCACTGAGGAAACTCTAAGTCTAGGACAGACCAGGAGCTTGTTATAACCCATCTCTAAGGCAGGGTAAATTCTTGTTAAAAAATCCCTCGGAGTGAAATAACACTGAAGGACCAGTGTATATAAGAGGTAGATTTATTTTTTAAAAATTTAATTGTAGCAGAAAGGCAGTGGATGGCTGGGTTTGGTTTTCCTTTAAAAGTATAAATATAAAATGCAGAAAATATATGAGCAAAAAAAAAAAGAGAAGGAAAGGACAAGAGTAGATGGTGGAGAGAACAAATATCCCCACCTGTGGATCCAGTGAGGAGACTTGATCACTGCGATTCCGATGTCTGTGGTCAGAGTAATGGCCACAGATCCACTGGGAGGGGGGCTGTGAAACAAAAAGTCAGGTTATGTACTTCCAAGCTGGCATGGGAATGCCTATGTCCTTCTCCAGGGAGGGGATTCTTTATGTCTGATGTAACAGTGTGGGGCACACGCAGCCTTCTGCTGCTGAGTTCCTGAAAAGAGTGCGGGGCTACTTGGGGATCCTGGGTGCTATCGCTCCCCCCTATTCATCTTGGCCACTCCTTGACTGCTCTTCTGCACTTGTGCTGTGTTGTGTGGTCACCATGGACCTGAACAGGAAAATTGGCTCCAGAAAGCTTCTTCCCTACCTCCGTAGGGCCCCCCTTTCCAGACATATCCTGTTCCAGCTTGCCAGTCGTCAGTGTTTGAGGCATAACTATGCATGAACCCCAGTGTCCAGGCTTCTACAGAGCTGGTGAAGTGCCCAATGCTCATCCCAACCACCATCCCACTCCCTTCCCAGCTGCTGCCACTAAAAAATGAGGAGCTTTCCTTGGTATGGAGTTGTCAGGGGTTTCTTAAACATGTCCATGTTGAACAGGACCTAGAGATACTATTTTGGCTGGCCCAGGCAGTGCCACAGGACGCAGACAGCCAGCACAGGTCTCTGCCAGCTGCAGGAGGCAGAGGGTGGAACTCATGGGAGCTCTGCCCAGAAAGAGGTTCCCAAAGCCCATGGAAGGTTCCAACAGGACAGTTTTCAGGCTGTGCATGGAAACAAAGGTAGTGGTGGGTGAGAACAGAGGCTGGAGCCGTGCTGGGGGCAGCAGGGGCTGCAGTGCCTTGTGCCCACTAGACTTGGCATTTGCTGGACACACTGTGAGGCTTCCCAGGACGCAACTGGTGCTGGGTCTGCCAACGTCTCCCTCTTCCTCGGGCACGCCGTCCCCAGAAATGTCGGACAAGGGGCTGAGTAGCTGCCGGGGCAGTGTTGTCACCACCGGCTTCTCCCGCTGTCGAACTGATCAGAGACCAGCACTGTCTTCGACAGCTGCTGGGCTTCCAGGGCAGGTGCCAGGCTTCAGTGGCACTCTGGGGGCCTCAGGGACTCAGGATTAGGGGGTGATGAGGTCCTTTGAGTCTCAGGAGGTGCTTAATTCCGGTTCTTGCCCAAAGCAAGGTCACCAATGCAGTTTGGAGCGGGCTGCACACCTCCCAGGATGGAGCCTGTGCCACTGCAGCAGTGCTCTCAAGGAGACACATCTCGGGCCCAGAGGTTTTGGAGTAGCTCTGCTGCCAGGAGGGGCTCAGCGGGCCCCGTGGCTCCGTGCTCCGGGCAGGCAGCAGCGGCGGGGCTGGGCTGCTCCCCCTCCCCGCTACGCGCAGGAGCTCCAACCCCCAGGAGGCTCCAGGCTGTGCCCGCGCTGCCGAGAGCTCCAGCCCGGAGCGTGGCAGCCGTGCCAGGGGACCGGCCCCTGCTGTCCCAGCCCTGCCCGTCCCGCTGCCCCCAGGGCCCCGAATGTCCCGACCCCTCTTACCGCGGTGTCCCGCAGCAGGCGCTGCTGGCTCCGGGCGCTCCGTCAGTCCCGAGCCCGCAGGCAGGTGCGGTGACACCAGGGCCGTGACACCAGGGCCGTGACACCAGGGCTGTGACACCAGGGCTGTGACACCAGGGCCGTGACACCAGGGCCGTGACACCAGGATCATGACACCAGGGCTGTGACACCAGGGCTGTGACACCAGGGCCGTGACACCAGGGCTGTGACACCAGGATCATGACACCGGGGCTGTGACACCAGGGCTGTGACACCGGGGCCGTGGCCCCGCTGCTGCTCCGCCGGGAGGAGCGGGCCGCGGGGCCGGGCGCTGTGGCCCCTCTGCCCAGTGACTCCCGTGGCACCCTGCCATGCTGCCACACGGAGCCGGTGGTCGGAGACAGGGACGACACAAACTCTCGGAGATCCTTGTGACAGCAGCGTGTTTTATCGCTCAGACCCTCTTTGTACGGAGGGTTTGGATTTCCCGGGCTAGGACAGGGAGTGCTGGAATCTCTCTCCGCCCGGCTCCTTGACCAGTGATAGCTCTGCGTCCTGGATTGAATACGGCCGGGCTGAGGTCCTGCTTGGGTTTGAATCCAGCTTGTCCCTGCTGTTGAGTTTGGAGGTCTGATATGACCAAGTTTATTTGGCAGCTACAGGCTAGCTGCATCTGTGACACAATGCCGCCTTCACTCCATCTCCAGCAGGAGCTTCATCCACACCCGTGGGCCAGAAGTGTCCCTATGGCCTGTCCTCGTCCCTGTTCGTACCTCAGGCCATGAAAAGCCAGCTGCCTGGAGAGTGGTCCCTCCTTACACCCCAAATTCCCCACTGGAATAAATTCCCCACAGAATAAATACAGTATTTATGAGCAAAAGGCGGGAGGGAGCAAAATCCATCCCCTGCCCATTGTGCCTGTACCAGGGAAGGGGCCTGGGTGCCAGAGCCAAGCTGGGAACACCAAACCCCCAACAACCACTGCCCAGGAGCCAGTGGGAAGTTCGGAAGAAGCTCCAGGAGCTCTTGACAGGCGTGTGAGTGGGGCCTGGGCTCCCCAGAGGCAGCAGCTCCTGCCCGTGGCCAGCACACAGCTCAGCACGACTTGCAGCCCCCAGGGAGCGATGGGGGCCCTCAGCATGGCCCTGCTCAGCACCTGGCTCTCCGGGCAGGAAACCTCGGATGGAAGAAACGAGAGGTTCCAGAGTCCCTCTGCAGCAGTGCTGCTGCCCCCGAGCCCCCGTGGCCGCAAGGCCAGTGTCCCACAGGACAGGAGGAGTTTCTGCCCAGCACCACGAGTGGAGCCCACCCAGCTGCCCCCAGACCCCCACACAGTGCCAGAAGCAGCTCCGTACTCTGCATGGCTGGAGCAGAGCTTGGGATCACAGGACACATCCTGGGCGAGAAGACCCCCGGGGAAGAGGAGTCTGGGGGGCAGCACCCCTCCCTCACACTGCCCCAGCCGAGCCCCCGCAGCCTTCGCAGGAGTCCTTGGTGCTCCTGGCTCTCCCCCACCCCTGACCGCCTCCCGCCTGCCTCTGATGGCTGCTATTAAAATAAATTGACAAAATAAACCTAATTCGGACTGTAACTCTTGTTTTGTCAGCCTGAAAGGCAGAGTCCTGTAGTCGATCAGCAGCAAGTCCCTACAGGCTCCTGCTGCTGGGGAAGACAGAGCCGTCACTGCACTAATGAGTGAATTAGCTAATGAAAACAGTGTTTAAAATAATCACAATATTTCTTTATTTGCATGTAAAGATGACATAATAAAAGATAATTAGCAGCATGTGAAACAGTTCTACTACTCAATTTTCTCAGTTTAGCTAATTAATTATCTTAGTAAAATGCATCATTATGACTAATTTTAGAAAATCCAGCAGCTGCAAGGTCAGAGTGGGAACAATTTCAATTTGTAATTGGAAGAAACATTAAAGTGAGTCAGATAATCTTTTATTAGATAATAATAATAACAATGAATAACACAGGCATGTATATTAAGTACTTTAAGAGACAGAAAATGCACTGAATCATTTAATAATGTCATCAAACGGGCCTTTGTTGGGGGTGGGAGCATGAGGGAGCCAGGCCCCCAGCCCTGCCTGCAGGAGCACATAGCCCAGGGCTGCCTTGGGGACGCCAAGGCTGTGCTGGGGTGGGGCTGGAGCCCCATGGAGGGTCTGCCCTGGGCCCCCCGGCTCTCTCTGCCCTCCGGCTGTGCCAGCAGCACCCCAGGGCCTGGACAGGGTCCCAGCCAGGGCAGTCCCAGCAGACCACCCTCCCTCTGGCCTGGATGGGGGGGCTGGGCAGGGACTCCCAGGGCTCACCAGAGGCTGCAGGGTGGTCGGGAAGGCTCTGGGACCCTGGGATGGCAGAAGGGCACATTCTGGCAGACACCAGCTCCTGGTGGGAATCCCGAAGGGGTGTGGCAGTGGGCACGTGGCAAGGGTGGGCTGCTCTGGGGAATTCAAACCCCAGCTGGGGGACAGGGCTGAGACACAATGGGAGGGAGCCCAGGACCACCGTGGCACTGACCCCCATCCCTCCTGGGACCCCCCTGCCCTGCCTGGGCTCTGCCCTGGTGAGAAGCAGCCTGTTCCCCCCAGGTGGCAAAGGTGGGGATGTCAATGGCCATGGATCTCCCTGTCCCACCGGGACCAGCTCTGGAGACAGCCAGCAATGGATGGGCTGGTCCATCTCTGCCTTCCCAGTGACACCTTCCTAAGGATCCCTGGTGTGAGCCCGGAGCTGCAGTGTGCCACCCATCCTGTCACACGCTGCTGGGGCGCCAGACCCATCTGGGCCCTGTGTGTGGGGTGGGTGCTTTTGGTAGAGCAGAAATCTAATAAATCTATTGTTTATTAACGTTAATTATAATCTACAAAAATACATATAACAAAGAAGAAAATCTCGTGGCTCTTGGAGGAAGGAGAAAACAGGTTTAAACCTCACTGCAGCCGGGTGAGCCTCCACCCAACTCCCATGGCTGCTGCTGTGCCCTGGGTGCTGCCCACAACTTCCAGAGAAAATGCCTCCTGGGCACAAGGGGATCCCCAAAGCAGCATGAAAAGGCTAAAGGGGGGCTGAGGCCCCTGGGATGCTCCTGGTTGCCACAGCAACATGCTGCCCTCCTCCATGATGCTGTGATGTTGTCATGGAGATGACCTGACCCACACCCCAGATGAAGGGAAACCTTCCTCAGAAACCAAGGAGCTGCTTCCAGCTGGGCCCTCCTGCCCTAAGAACCTGGAGGCACAGAGCCACTGGAGTTGCCTTTGAGCTGCTGGGCTCAGAGAGGAAGGTTGTTCCCCACTGTGCACCTGCTTGATTGATGGAGACCCACTTCCAATCCAAAGCCTTAGGTGAGATTACCAACCTTCCAAAACACCTGGGAGTATCAATCCCTCTCAGTAGGAAAGAAGAAAGCATCAGGCTCCAAACCAGCCCCAGAATGCCCTTCCTGTGCCTGGCCCTGCAATTTGGGACTGCAGAGGAAGATACTCAACTGTTTATCATCATGTTTGTGATTCTTCAGAGATCACTGTGGGACCTGCTTTAACCTTCTTGTCCTGGTTTAGGGCAAATTTGGGAGAGAACCTCCGAAGGGTTCTCTCTGAACCCACCACACCTTCCCTGAAATATTGTGGTGAGGAGCTTAGATGGGTGGTACCAGCTGAAGTTACTGAAGATGAAGCCAGCAGGAAAACAAATGTTCACATATCCCAGCTGGAGGTTTCTGGACCAGTCACTTCAGGGCTTTTGTTCCAGTCTTCAGGCTGGGCAGCTTGGGATGGGCAAAGAGCTGCTGCCAAGGTGAAATCCCAGAGGGCAGCACAGGGCCCCTGCCAGGGAAACAGCCCCTGCACAGCAAGCACCAACACACGTAAGTCCAGCAGCCCTGACCCAGCTGGGAACTCATCCCCTCCGTAAGGAGCTCAGAGATGGTCCAGGGGGATCTGGCTGGATGGCACTGGCAAACCCTCTCTTGAACCCACCCAGTTCCCCAGGGCTCGCTGGGGGCATCACCCTTGTGGGACACTGCTGCACAGCTCCTCCCCACATCCAAGCTGAGGAGCCCAATCCCTTCTCCCCTCTCTGCCCAGACAGCAGAACCCTCACCCTGACAGGACCTGGCTTCTCCCTGTCCTGGGGGGGTGTCCACACTAAGATGGGAAGCAGCACGTGGAGTGACTGGAGAACACTGGCATTGCAAGAGCATCAGGCTCCCTTCACAAGCCAGTCTTTAGTGTTTTCACTCCCCAGACTATCGAGATGCAACATGATTTTCTTACCTACGAGCCTCACTGTTCCCAGAGCTACTGAGGTGCAGAGGGTGTGCAATTCTGCTTCCTCTGTCTGCTGCTGTCCTAGGAAACATCTCCATTGGAGAAGCTCAACCAAGGTTTTGGAATATACTAAAAACTGACGAGTGCAAAGTTACTAGATAAGAATCTTTAAAATTTATTGGACTAATTGTGTTACATTCAATATTTGATGTGTTTCTCCTGGACAAAGAATTGGCATAAATACAAACAAGCCTTTGTGTGCCTTCCCTAAACAAATAAGAGATAAAGTACTAGAGACAACGGAACATAGTTCACATCTTCGTATTTACATTTTACCTTTACTTTACAACTTAGCGCCAGGAATATTTACAGAAAAATACAGTAAGAACAGAACGTTCATGTCTTGGCAACATACAGGAATTCATACAAATTGTCTATGATTGAAGCACATGATATCTGGCATTCTCACTTCTAATTGCTCCTGCTAAATCCATAGGGAAAAGGGCTGTGTTTGCCTTCAAAGGTATCACTCAATTACACAATCAGGAAAATGCATCAAATTTGTCTGTGAGGCTGAAATTTAGTTTTCTCCTCTTCCTGGGCACGCAGAACCTTGTGAAAAGAAACACCATGACCTATGGAGAACCCAGCAGGCACAGCCTGGGGCAGCCAGGGCTGCTCCTCCTTCCAGCCTTGCACACTGCTACACACAGATGCACCAATTTCCACAGGCACTGTCCTCCCCCTCTCCTGCTTGCTCGAAGGTTCTAATGCCTTCCTAGAAGTACCTTTAAAAGAATGGCTTTTCTTTAGAAGTCTCTGTTAAGGTACTAAAATGTAATTTCACCACCATGTTTAACGATGTGACAGCGGTCACTCACACAAACACCCTGTTCAAACAGAATTCTGAACCCAAACTGAAAGGCTGGATGAAAAGAGTCCCCAGGTTAATTACTGTGGAACACTTGCAGGTCGGGGGGTGGGGGTGGTGTCAGCCCTCATCCCTTCTGATGGACAGAGACGCTGACCTAAGTCACTCAAGCATCAAGTTAGGAATTTTATGCAGCAGTTTGTGATAGTAAAAAAAAAAATCTGGATTCTTGGATAACTCTTGCAAGTCACAATGGAAATAAACCTCATTTGCTCTGACCCCTCAGGGGAAAAGCTCTCAAGACAGTACCCTGGACTAGCTAAAGCCATTGAAGTTTGGTCAGATTTTGAGAGGAGATGGATATAATGCCCCAGACTGTTGGGGTGCATTTTGTTATGAAGCCTGAGACTTCCACATATCCTGGGGAAAGAGGGACAGTCCCTGCAGGCACCCTGCACTGGCACAGTCTGCCCAGGGTGCCCACTGCTGTGACCAGCAGCCAAACCATGAGGGCTGGCAGCACAGTTTTGGATCACAACATTTTTATACTGAACTGTGATTCTCTGAAGGCTCAACTTTCCAGAGAGCCAATCCCACAATATACAGTCATGTCACACCACCTGTAACCTGCTCACCAGCTGGTTCTACAACTCAACTGATACATGATACATCTGTCCCCTGGCACTGGAAGTGGCCACAATGTGCCCAAGTTCCCTTCTTTCCAGACTCCTGCCAAGCCACCCGGCTCTCAAAGCTGTTACTGCTCCCATGGGTGTCTTTAGGTGAACATGGAAATAGACCCAAGACAACCCTTCAGCCAAGCACAGGTCTTTTTAAAGAAAGTAAATCTTCAGGCAGTCTACTTGGCTGTAGAAACCACCCAGGGTTTGCCCCAAGGCCCATCTGCATTCGTGACTTCTCCTGACTGCCTGCACCAGCACCTGGCAGCTGTGCTGCATCTGCCAGGACTGGGCAACACCCAGCCATGGGAGGTGGGGCTGCTTTTACACCATCAGTGTGCAGGCTCAGGGGGTGCTCAGGGTGTTTATTGATTACACATGCATTGCTCATGCCTTTTAAACCAGCGGGCTCAAGTGTGTTTGGCCGTTAATTAGATCCAATAGGTACATACACAGTGTGGGTAAATTTAGCATCCGTGCATTAAATTGCTCCTGGCAAGAGTTTGGCAGAGGAATGAGGATGTCCAAGTTCCCTGCACAGCTTGGCCAATGCACCCAACCAGTGCCCTGGAGCTCCTTCTGCCACATGCCACTTGAGCAGCACACAGGTATGGGCCAGCCAGCACACACCCTGCTACAGGGGTTTTCTTTGGGTGGTTTCATTTTTTCACTTTTTATTCATCTGGATCAAATTCCAGAGCTCCTGAATTGAGAAGTCAGTGCACTTGTTCCCTGCAACAAGCACACATCACCTTGGCTGACCACCTCAAAGTCCTTTCACGTGTATTTTTAGGGGCCTGTGTTTCCATGAACTCTTTGTGAAAAACCACATGGAAAGCCAGGAGCAAGGTCTGTCCTTGGCAGGTAAGCTGTAATGAAACAATTAAAACTGCTTCAGGTCAGAACTGTTGCAAAAAGTAGATCTGAAATATCAAAATTCAATGCCTGACAAGTATTACTGCAATGCATAGCACAGCTTATTAAAACCACTTTGAAAATAATGCGAAGAGCTCCCCAAAGTCCTGCTCACTCATCCTCTCCAATTACCTGGCGCTGGAAGCATCAGGACCCTGCTGCTGTCACCTCACCAGGAGCATCAGCCACAATTCAGTGCAGCAACACCAGCAGGGATGTGCCTGAAGCCAGAGGTGCTCCCAGGGCTGCCTGCGCCCACCACACCTCTGAGATCCCGACTGTAGCTATAAACATCTTCTCCCAGCACATCCTTTGAGTCCTGAACACATCAAAGCCACAGGCTGAAAATGAAAACTCCTGACCTAGGTGGAAGGGAAGCACTGCTGCCAAATGTGAGAACACACAGGAGATTCAAAACAATGTGAATTGTAACTCCAAAGGGGCTTCCATGGCATTGCAATTAATGGGTAAAAATTTTCTTTCCGAGTTGTTCAGTCTGTTTAACAGGAGCTTCTGAAAATTGTTGTAGAAGCTGCAAAAACTGCTCATGCTATAAATAACAGGGTGGAGGCAGTCCCAAAATCTCAGATTTCAATCCAATGGAAGGAAGGCAAGTGATGTTTATGCTTTTTATGGAAATGGTGAGGAGGTGACACAGACACTTGAAAATAAATTAAGTAGTTGCATTAAAAAAAGAATTTAAAAAATAAAAATCAAGCTACTGAAATTAAATGTGACATTTTGCAACAGACCTGAAAGTCATAACCTCGCTTTTATATAATGAAAAGCTCTATCCAACAATAACTCTTTTTGGAAAGTCAGTTGATTTCAGGTGATGGTGGTTGTCTCGTATGCAGATGGACTCGCTCGGAGCCCTGGTGGCAGCGGCCACATAACATCATCTGGGCTTTGGCTTTCAGGGCCTGCTTCTTCCCAGCAATCTTCCTCCTCTGGCTTCTGGTACACGGATGGGTTACACCCTGTGAAGGATCTTCTGTTGAGCACTGAAGGGGGACTCAAAGTGTCTTTGAAGTTCTTACAGGGAAAGTTAATGCTCTGGAACAGACTCCTCCTCCAAGGAAAGATCTTGCTCTCTTGCCCTTGGACACATGAGTGCAGCAAGGCATCTGATGGCAGGTTTGCTTGTATTCTTATTTCCACCCTCTTATGCAGAGATGGCTTTACTTTGATTGTTTTCCCCTCAGAGCAAGACACCTACAGTTCCTAATTAGTCTGGAAAGGATGACTGGTGAAGAGATTATTTTGCTAGCATCCAGGAAGACTAGAATTTAGTAATCTTCTGAGGGTAGGTGAATCAATTCAATATCCCAGCTGCAATGTTTCGGATTCATTTCTCATTCCTCCCACGTGGTATCTGCTGACTTGTGCTAGAACATGATTTCCTGAATTCTGGAGGGCTGAGAAAATTTGTTGATGTTATTTAACTGTTTTCATTAGTATAGCCACCAACCTCTGATCTAATTGTCCTGGAAGGATAATGACCTAGGGGTTGCAGTTCTTGAGCCCAACCTCCTGGAAAAGTGAGGTATAAAATTCTGGCTCCAGCTGCCTGTTCCGGTATTTATTGACAATATCTGCTATTTTCTGTTTTCGGCGGACGTGGGGGGGGTTGTATGAGTCACTTTCCAGCCTCTTTCTCCGACAAATATTTATTACTGTCTGTCTCACTAGAAAACCTGAAAAAGAAACAACATTTTAATCAAATTTAAATTCAGTCCTACATCCCTCTTCTGGCTTCCCAGACAAAGAATTTTGGGTTCTGTCCCATCTAAACTCAGGGGAGATGCTCAGCACCACCAAGTCAAGAACTTTTCTCCATGAACAGTTGATAACAGACAGCCATGGTCCCCAGGCTTGTAAAGACCTTCACTGTAAAGAAGGAAGAAAGGGACTCACTCAGTGGTACCCTAAACTGACTGGAGGAGAAGGAGCTTTGCCAGAGCCAAGCAGCTGCCTGCAAGAAGCACCCTCGGGACAAGAGGGCAAACCCAGGGCAGCCAATACAGGAGTCACAGCACCACAGCCCCAGCTACACTGCACATCTGGACCTTAGGTGGGCCTTGAGGTCATACCAGGTAATTCCAGGGGAGCCCTGAGAATGAAAAAAGTACCTGTCAGTACCTTTTTCCAGTAGGAATTGCAGAGCCTTCTCCTTGGAAAGGAGATGAGGAAAGACCTGATGGGGTTGTGGCTGCAAACAAGTTTCTCTTCCCCTCACTGCCTTGTCACTTTTGTCACCCCTCTGTAACTCACACTGCTGGATGCAGCTGCAGAAGGAGGCAGGGAATCAAAGTAGCAGCACTCAAAAGCCAGCAGCTAACTTGATCTTATTTTATTCTGAAAGGAAAATTCTATGCTTCTAAGGAAGCAGGTATCCCTTACCCCCTCTGCTGTTTCACAAGCTCCTTCTTAAAGACAGAAACATGTAGAGGACCTCACTGCACACAAACTACCTGCTGAACTTAGAGATGAGAAAAATTTCACTATATTAACAGTCCTGATGCAGCAGAAAAACAAGCCCAACTCTAGGAAAACGTACCTGGTAGTTTTTCAGTAAAAGCCACTGTCATCAGCTGAATTCATAAATGTAATTTAAGGGCCCAGGTCTGGCTTCAATTTGCCAATCACTGAATTAAGCATACAAGCCCCAGAATCTTAAAGTCACCTCCAACAGAAGCTTTATGGTTATGTGCAGGTATCCTAATGTTCACTACTTCATTTTACTCTGTCCTGTGCACTGCTCTCGCTGGGAGGGACCTCCAGTTACTGAAGCTAAATAGCAGCAATACCAGGACAGGTCCATGAATCTATCCAGGAGCAAAGGAAAAGGCAGAGGGCACACATGGAACCTGTTAACACATGCCTGCATGGTACTTTTATTAAACCCAAGAAAATCCTCAATTGCTGTGGTTTTAATCCTTGTTTTGGCTTCTAAACCAGAAGGAACACACAGCATATCAGCAAAGTAACAACTTCCATAGCACCCTCTGGTGCACCTTGGTTCTCTGTGCTAAATACCAGGGTCACATTTTGGATCTCTCCTATTTAAACAGGCCCTGTTCTTAGTTCCAGCACTCTGTCCTGCTGTTCTGGCAGCCAAGTGCTGCCCGCCTGCTCCCTCTGCTGTTCCTGCTCCCACTGCTGCTGCAAAAAGCATGGCTTTCATTTGTTCAGCAATGCCTAACACTTTTTCCCAAGAAAGATTCCAGATCATGTACTGCACAGATATATTATTATTATTAAAAAACCCCAAAACATGAACATTCCTAAAATGCTTTCGCTTACCAAGAGCTCTTCTACTGACTATCATTCCATCCACCAGTGGGATAACCATGTTGAATTTCCCAGTTGCTCCTTGTAGTTTTATCCTGAATAAGCCAGTGTTTAAAGGATGGATGAAGATCACAGGAATTTCCTTCTCAGGAATGGTAGATCTAAAGGGAAAAACACAACTGTTGAATCAGTTTTAGAGCACTGTTTCAATTAATGACCCCTTTAAGTGTTAAAAGAAAGTTTTAAAATGCCTCATGGCTAAGGCAGCAGGATCCTGGGGCATGTTCTGAACCCTCAGAAGGGCTCTGCCAGTTGTGCCATGCCTAGGATCTCTGTCCCCACAGGACTGGAGAGCCCTGCAGGCAGAGTACAGTGTGTATGCAGCATTAACCACCCCACAAGGGAGCCAATCAGGAGGGAGGCTCATCACGGACTCAGATAAAACTGCACATTTTCTGTTCTTTAATTTATATTTTATTTGCAGTGATATGAAGAGCCCTTTCACTTTTTCAACCAAAAACCAGTCCACTGAGAAACCAATAAAAATAATGAAAATAAGAGCTGCCTTACCTCAGGGAAGTGCTACTATTGGCTGTGGTTTCCACACCAGTGCTAGTCTCAGATACCAGATCAGGGAGGGGGAAGTTTTCTGTAAGAACAGGATGCACCAAATAAAGGTTATCTAATACAGTTCAGGATTTGTTTTTTTTGTGTACAAGGAAAAATTATTTATCATCAGTCAAAACCACACAGTCATCAAGCATTTATACCACTAGTGCTCTTGCACAGCTAGCATCTTTGTTTGGCTTCTGGTTTCAGCATTCATGGAGGGTACACACACCTCAGCCACCTGCACTCAACAGATGAGGTGCCAAAACTCAAATTCTCTCAACCCAAAGGTCAAAATCTCTAGAGGAATCATGAAAGCAGGAAGGAGATGAACTAGTTCAACCACAAAAAGGTCTTTCAAATTATTGTTCACTGCATCTTCACCCATCCACAAGTGATTAGCCTTCAGAATACTGCGAGGAGCACTGAACAATGCCAACCACTTACACCTAACGTTTCCCTTGAGCCCTGGTGCCACAAACATGATATCCTTCCTCAAATCCAAGCTCTGTGGATCTCTACCATAACCTACAATTCTGCTGCCATGCAACTGGTAACAAAGACTGAATAATGAATGTGAATGAGGAAAAAGTAAGAACTTGAGTCCCTTAAGGGGATTTGGCACTTCCCAACACCTTCTTCAGGTGTTAAGAGATGTCGGGAATTACTCACAAAAGTACAGTTCAGGCAGCAGGACAGTGCTTCCAGCAGAAGGACTCTAAGGCCCAAACCCAGATGTGGCCATCAAAGCTGGGATGCTAAGGGCACACAACAGCTGAGCAAGCAGAGGGAGATCACAGCAAGCCATGGACACACTCTAAGATGGAGCAAGAGGAAGGGCAGGCAGTTGGCACCAGGGTGATAACCTTGACTACAAAGTGACAGCTTTTCAGTGTCCAGACTCAAAGATGTACCAGAAGCGTAAGGCAAAAGCCAAGAACATAAGGAGCATATGGCAGAGCCTCTGGGCTAGGAGTCACTTCCAAGAGCTGCTCTCCCCTCCATCCAACTGCCAGGCTTACTGAGGCTCACAAACACATTTCTTCAGCTTCAGGCCCAGAACTCTGGGAGATTCCTATGGCTGCTGAAAGAAACAGTCAAGCAGAAGCATGCCTGTGTAGCACAACTGTTGCCCTGGCACTGAAAGGGGTCTAGCTGCCACCCAAGAAGTGGGTCAGGGACACCAGCTTGGAACACACTCCGAGCCAATGTCTGGACAAGGAAATGATGATGCAGAATTTGCTGTCTCCTCCTGATCTCAGTAAGGCTCTGAGGGGCATACTGTGGACAAGGTGGCCTTCCTGAGAATTTACATCTACACTTAACAGGAAGCTTCCTCTTGATTGCTGCTCCCATTCCCATGGTTCCTTTACTCTGGAAGGAGCTAAGGCCTTAATTAAGGTCCACCCTTACTGCCAGACAGGCAACCAGGATTAGAAACCAAAGACAAAATAAAGCAGCAGTTCCTGGCCAGTGTTGCAGACACTGGTGAGCTAGACCAGTGCACAGAGACTCTTGCATAGCACTGAGGCCAGGCCATGGCTTGGAACCAGCGCACAAGATACTCCTGGGGACAAAGAATTCCTCAACGCTGCTCACCCCGGCCATGCCATGGCTGTAACAGGATAAGCAAAGCTGGGTCTCTCCCAGGGCAGCAGTAACCTGAGGCAGAGAGGAAACACTAAACTAAGAAACAAAGTTGCATGAGCAGCCAGAGCTTGCCTGAGCAACACAGCAGAAAGGGAGCATGAAGCAGGCACCCTGAGTACAGAACAAACGAGCCTCCCCTGACAAGAGACTATGGAATTCCAAAGGTGCCATCACACCAAGGAGGAGGATGATCCCTCCAGCACAGAAGCAGCAGGTGTCAGAAGCCATTTTTTAAAGAAAGAAAACCAGATCCTCTCCTAGGAGACAACAGCTGAGGAGAACTCAAAAGCAGGGGAACACACCTGCCCTGAGTGCTGAGCTTAAGAAGGTTCATGACAGCATTTTACAGGTACTGCCAGTGCTAAAGGAAACTTCAGACCTCCATATGCCACCGATTCAGGTACATCCTCATGGATCACAAATACTGAAGAACTGATTCAGAATCTTAGTGTTGTTATAGACATTAATAGGGACATAGTTTGATTGTGAGGGTGGTGAGGCCCTGGCATAGGCTGCCTAGAGAAGCTGTGGCTGCCCCATCCCTGGAAGGGTTCCGGCTGGATGGGGCTTGGAGCATCCTGGTTTAGCGTAGTGGAAGTTGTCCCTGCACATGGAATGGGGTTGGGACTAGATCAGCTTTAAGGTCCCCTCCAATTCAAACCAGTCTGTGGTTCCATGATCTAGTTTGGGGTTTTTTTTAATTAAATAAAGGAACAGGGTTTTTCCTCCGGTTCCTGCCCTCTCGTTACTTCAGTGAACAGTTAGCTGTACATACCTATATCATCATAGCGTTCCACCCAGACCACATACACTTTGGTTTCAGGTCCCATTGGTGGAATGGTTCGGCCCTGAGGCATCCTCTTGGATCTAGAAGTAGGACTGAGCTGTTTCGAACATGAGGGAAGAGTAGCATTTGCAAACATCATGAATCCAATAATGCAGCCAACAAGTATTTCCCAGCTGCTCCTCAGTCATTCATATCTCAGCCAGGTACAACCTCTGCCAGCTACTGAGCAGGGGCAGCTGTGCTGGAACTACTCACTGCAATCTAGGTCACCAACCTACTAGTATTCAATATAAACTAACATATATATAATCAACCTTGAATCAGTTAGAAGTTTTTCTTAATGTTCCTGAAGACCTTAAATGAGTAACTAAATATACATTCAGAAATGAATTCTAAACAAGTAATCAGCAGTAATAAGTCCTTCGCTTACAGACACAACAGTTCATGGTTTTCTGCTTTGTTAGGGTACAAAAGCAACTTCTGGTACTTCAGACACAACTGACACTGTTTATAAGTGGGTAGGTAAGTGTTCATGTCTATCCATCCTCAATTTCCAAGCATGGATTTGAGGCTGAATTACTCTGTAAATATTGCATATACTTTTTCCTGCACACATTTCAAGATTTCAGGATGCACAGTATTACCACTTAGCATGTCTAAGTGTTATATTTAAGTAATGTAATCTTGCTATCTACTACTGTAGAGACAAACTCTGGCAGGACCAAAGCCTGAATAGCAAAGATAACAAAGATTAATGGCAAGGAACAAGTGGCTCTACATACCCAGAAACCAAATAATAGACTATCAAAAATCCTGAGCATTGCCAGCATGCTTCTTGAAAGGAAAAAAAAAAAAGAGCACCATTTTTCAATGCAGGTTTTGTCTTACCCGCTGGGAGGGATTAAGATTGTCTGTATGATTGGGGAAGAGTTCAAGTGTCAGAGGCTGCTGCTTCAATATTCCTGGCAGCAGATCCATGTTGGAGTCACTTTCTTGGTCAGAGACACTGCTTTCCAGTGAATCAGCTGTAAGACAGAAGAAAAAAAGGTGGGTTTTGTCTATTCTTCCACCAAAAAAATTAAGCTGCCATCATATATAAGGTTTTGATACTAAAAAATGTAAGGCTTTTGAAAGTAGACATGTACAGATGTATGGCCAAGTCAATATAGTCCTCATAAGCAGGAAGAGAAGTTAGGACATAACTGCCAGTTATTCCAGAAACAGACTGCCAATAAAGCACTTCCTATGGACTTACATCCTAACAATTTCCTATAGAATAGAGTCTCCTCCTTCCTATGGCTACACCATATTTTGTTCCAGGCAACTTTTAGCATGCCAAAGATGCCATGAAGGCTGTTGCTTTTCTACTTAGCAGTGGCACAAACACTCCTGTGTGTGCTGCAGGAGCACATCACTGACAGGAAAGGTAAAAAAATATGGGCAACACCAGTTAATGGTGAACCACATGTCCAACCTAAAGCACCCTGGCAACAACGAAACTGCTGTGCATGCCTGGACATCTACTGAGGTTCAGAGAAAGGTACAGAACAGATGCCACATCTGGAAGGAGTTTAAGGATTAGAATGCTGTAATTTAAATGTCCACACCTTTTGAAAAGGATCTTGCTAAACACACTACATAATTTATTTATGTTTTGCTTCTGAAAGAGTTCTCAAACAAAAAAACTGTTGGTTTCATTTTTGTATAGAGCATGTACAGACAGATCTTACTCAGGGATTCCACTGGTGATGGGACAACAAAGGCGATTTCTGTCAGGGCATCTGCATAATACAGCACTTTCTTCTGCCCATTGAAGATACTTGCCCCAACATCTTCTGAGATAATTAGATCATCTGAAATGGACAGAAAAGGAAAGTTTAGCCAGAAGGAAGCTCTACTTCTTTACACTCTGCATCAGAAATGACCTTCAAATACAAGGTGCAATCAATGAGAAGAAATCATGCAAATCTCATTTTAAAATGAAAGCAGTTAAATCTCATGGCTAATAACCTTTCTCAGATAAATATTTTTATCATCTTGAAGGGAAAGGCATTTGGGGTTGCGAGTGGCTTCATTTTGAACATTTCCAGTGTACTGGATTCTTTATTTCCTAGTACTCTAGTAAGCACATCTGCCACAAGAATATACCTACTATCTATTTCTGAGCATTCCATCCAGCAACATCATGCATTCAATTTCCAAAGGATTCTAACATATCACTTCAGTCTGATACTATTCTAGAATTCCAAGCCAGTTTCTACAGGCTCTCCTCAGTCTTTTCTCTGTCAAGCAGAGTTAGAAAAAGACCTGTCACCAATCAATGCAAGAAAGGTTCTCATTTTCAGTACCCACTGATTCCCTCACCACAACTGGCCAATACAGGCCATCAGAGCAGAGAAAGAACTTGACTCCTCCCTCTTCCTTCCCCATGTCACCTCCAGAAAGACTAGCAAGGACTTTAAAATGAATTGTTTCTCTGATCCAGTTTACAGAAGTGTTCCTGGGATAGCTGTCTCAGCAAAGCCACTGGAGCAGTGAAATTCAGCATACTGACAGAGCAGTGGCCAGAGACATGTTGAAGACTCCAAGCCATTCTTCAGCATCAGGAAAAGATTCCCACATCTCCAGTGCACAGGCTCCCAAGGAGCAGCACTACAACTCGAACCCATTTCTTTAGGAATTTCTTTGATTTTGGGGGTGCTGCAGAGAAACATTTCCATGAAATTATTTCAACCACAACTCACCAGAAGCTATTTCAGACTCAGAATCATTGAGGCTGGAGATCATTGAGTCCAATTGTTAGCTCAGCACTGCCAAACTCACCACCAAACTGCCGTGCACCAAACTGCACAGCTTTTAAATCCCTCCAGGGATGGTGACTCCACCACTGTCCTGGGCAGCCTGTGCTAGTGCCTGACCACCCCTTCCATAAAGAAATTGTCCCTAATAGCCAACTTAAACCTGCACTGTGGCTGTTTTCTCTCATTGTGTCATTCCTTACCTGGGATACTGACCCTGACCAGGCTGCAATGCTTTTTAGGGAGTTGTAGAGAGCGAGAAGGTCTCTCCTGAGCTTCCTTTTCTCCAGGCTGAGCCCCCCCAGCTCCCTCAGCTGCTCCTCACTGGACCTGTGCTCCAGCTCATTCACCAGCAGAACCAGATTAGAAGTAACCTGCCCTTCCTCCCCTCCATTTCTGAATGCTTTTTTTGTTTCCTTCTTCCCTGAGCTAGTTGAATTGATTCAGTTATTTAGTGGTCTGTGTTTTCATTCAAATGAAAAAGACACAGTCCTAAGACACAGTGAATGGACAGCAGAGCAAGTGCTGCTTAAGCACCTGCAGCTGTAATGGTGTCACACCTGATGCCAACATCAGGTCAAGGACGATGAACAAGCTGCACCAGCCTCACCACTGCCTTTGGGTGGCCCACCAGAGGCTGTGGCTCTGGAGATCACCCAGAACAGGTCTGGGCCTGGGAGCAGGGACACTGAAACCAGCCCAGACACTACCAATTCCCAGAGAATCTGATCAAGTTGTCCAAGGGAGAAGCTAACCCAACCCCCAGTTTCCCATCCTGGGATAGCAGCTCACATTCCTGAGGATCATTTTGGGTGACAGAATGGGGAGAGGGTGGTATATGACAAGCTAAGGGTAGGAGTTGCTCTAGTAGAAAAAAGCAGAGTCAATGAAGCAAAACAGAGAGCCATGTGGAGGTTCTAACACATCCAGGACCTACAAACAGCAGCTTGAGTCAGTATTTCATTTTGATCTACTTAGAGAACACTAAAAAAAAAAAATCACACTGTATTTCAAGCCTATTTGCTAATACACAGAACAATCTGCAACAGATTTCACCTGAATACTGGTTTGGAATAATATATTAAAGATTTTAAAATCTTAAAAAATAGAGCCCAGAGGTATTTTTTTTTGCTGAGGCTACTTTCTCCCAACAATATACAGACATTAGTTTTGCTCACTCTGACTTGAAGCTTCATTTAATATTTACACATTTCTTTCTAGCAAACATCATTTATCAAAAAACCAAACCAAACAAAAACCCCAAAACCAAAAAACAACAAAAAACACCAAACAACAACAAAAACACCCCAAAAAACAAAAAAAAAACTCCACCAAAACCAACCAACCAACCAAAAAAAAGCACATCAGTGTTCAGAAAGGTACACAGGAGCAAAAAAAAAAGTCTTCTAAAGGAGCCAAAACATTTTAATTTACTACAAAAGACGTTTACCATGTCATACCTTGTTCAGGTGCCTCTTCATCACTGCAGCTGTTGATTGACCAGCTTGTTGAGACATGACCAGTCCACCCAGGGTGCTTCCCAACATCAACAGACCAGCCAAGAGACAGCAAGAACTCCAGGAAGTGAGGCTGAACAATTCTGGAAGACTCCATGTTCTTCAAGATCTGAAACCACCAGCAGCACCATACTGGTACCGAAGCAGGAAACAAGTCTCTTCCTCCCCAGCTTTTTAATTAAATTTTTGTCACCAACACAGTTTTGCCCAAATATAACTACAGAACATGCCAGGAGCCCCAGACTTTCTACATGGACATTACTGCTCCTCAGCATCCCCCTACCCTGCTTGGCCTTGTCCTAGTCAATCAACTTGACTTTCTGCCAGCATTTTTAAAGCCTGTAAACCAGTGAATTAAATGGCTGGAAACAGTAATTCTGAGACTCAAGCACCCATCAGAAAAAACACTGAGTACTCAGTGCAGAACATGCATTTGCACCAAAGGTAACACAAGGGTTTTCTAGACATTTTTCACTATTAGACTAAGTTAAAATTTGAGGAGAAAGGTATTTTCCTCACTACTCACCTGTGCATGACATAGAATGATTTAAAGGGCAGGTGTCACACTACATTAAAGTATGAAACAGATTTTCCAAACCAATTTTCAGTAGCATTAAGCGTGCACTTCAATCAAACATCACACTGTACCGCTCATATTAAACTTTAATTCTACTTCTGACAGAGATCTGGGATATTTCCACATGTTAAGGCAATTTTTATCTCATTATGACCAAGTGAGAGTTGAGCCCTTCACCTAACAGCACACAAGGACACGTGTGATTTGGATACCAGAACCACTGGGGTTGGTGGAACAAACAATCCATCCATACTTTCCGGGCCATGCAGGAATTTGTTTTGTGGCAGAGCCATCAATCATTTTGGCTTGTGCAGGGGCAGAACACTGGGACACAGACCCCAAGAAAATAGAAATTGCAGGGATGGGTGCTGGAAGGAAAGCTTCCAGGCTGAAGGCTTTGTGTAGCCACAAAGTCCTGACACTCCATCCTAATGCCTCATACAGTGCTCAGCAGTGACTAGACACACTGCATTGAAATATTATTAATCCTCATTACTGAGCACATTGAAACCATAGTTGTGCTTCAGAAAAAGTTAGGGTAAGTGTGGGCTGGAAGACATAAGAGCTCAATAAGAGCATATAAGCATTCTGCTAGTTCAGCAAGTGCACGTCTCGGCTCAAAGGCAGACCTAGCACATCTTGTTTCATAGCTGACTTTGCAGATGAAAAGATTCTGCACTGGCTACTCTGAATGACAATTTGAATGCTCACAGACAGATGACCCTGGTTTCAAGAATTGGGTCTCACACCAAAGTAGAAGGTGCTGCAGTGTTCTGCCAACTGTGCATTCACAGTGACACAAGGAGTTGGCACAACAATTTATTATGGAAGCCACGCTTCTACTCTTTACTACAAGAGTTATGAATGGAATGAGAAGGTACTAGAGAAACATTCTTTCCTAATGAGCCCCTTAATCCTCTTAGCATGTTTCTAGGTCACAAAGAAGTCAATTTAGATTTGCACAAATTAACCTGATTAATCTAATCACCTTTGAACCTAAATATTACGGCGTAAAGACTTACAATGCAATAATACTTCCTTACTTGCAGAAAGTTTTTCATTCCTTTAACATGTGTTTAACATTAGAATGAAACCAAACTACCTTGACATTGCTCATTGCTGGAACAAACTGCAACCTTCCCTGCAAGCTGAGCCAACAAAGCTGAAATGCTTTTCTGATCTGAATCTTTGAACTCTACAAATAAGGACAATAAGGACAGAACAGATAATAAAAATACTATTAATATTATAATATATCTCTTATCTATATTTAAAAATATATTAATTTGTTACAATAATCCTAAGTGTGAGTAACGTACTTCAACCTACAGATGAAGGGAGTATGCAGTGACTTGTAGCTTGCACTGGCTCTGACACTCCACTCTAATCACCAGCACCGATGCTTTACCCACTTGGAAATTACCAGAAACAAGACAATATAGTCTAGTTGGCTCTCTACACTTTCACTTACCTCCTGGCTAGTTTTCTGGCCTGCCTTCATGTAGAAAATGAAAACAGTGTCAAAAGGACGACAAGGTAACAAATCCAAGTAGCCAAGGTCATCAAAAAACCCAGGAAGAGCAGAGTCAAGTGCAATCAGGTGAGGAGGTAGACGACTGTTAGTAGGTTCCTGCCCAATAGACAGAGTTCAACAGCTTAAAAACCCCTCTTTCTTAATTGAAAGGTCTTTATGGCTTCAATGGCAATCCATTAAAATATAAAAAGACAGCTTCCCTTCTCTAAGAGCAAAATTATACAGGGATTTCTGATGCAATATAATCTTGTCACTGTAAATGAGTAACAGCAAGCATAACAGGTTGACAATTTGTTGCATTCCACTCTCATTAAATAGAAGTGGTACTTTGCCAGTGAGACATAATATTTTCCTCAAGAAGAGCGCACAACAAAAACAGCAGATGCTTTAAGAATACCACAGCTATGCACACAAGTTGCATGTGCAGTTTCAGATCAACTTAAATACCAGTGATATGTAATATACTGAGCACTTTCAGACATCATTTTTGCAAACGCTCTACAGTCTACTTTTCCTGACGGCTTTTTGGAAGGAAAAGCAACAAATACAAGGGGGAATCCATTGGTAAGAGGCAGAATTTCAAATTAAGAATATGGATCACCTCTAAAAATAACTATTTTAATTTTAAAAAGAAACCTCTACATCTGCTATGTACCAAGTGTTTATGTATGTTTGAACTACCTCAGCACAACCATCTCTGAAGCAAAACTTCTATGGCAGTTGTGTTTCAAAGAGTCTTCAAGTACCACCCCAAAACCTAACTCAAGCTGTGGAATGATTTGAATTGTGAGCATTTGAGTGTGATGGCTTATGCACTGACTAAAAACAAAGATACAGACACCTATTCAGAGCATTTTCAGCTTGAGGCCCGGCCTTTCACAACCCTGCTCTGAATCCTGGAATACTGGAATCTATCACTTGATTTGATTAGACTGCAGCTGAACAGTAGTTGGAAGTACACAGATGATCTTCCACTAACAAAACTTTTTTCTCCCTTTTGTCAAGCCAGATCGCATGGGAACTGGAGGAACTGCACAACACCAAGAGGTATCAGATCACCTTCAATGCCTCCAATGAGAGGAACCCGAAGTGAGAAAGGAACAGACGTGCTGTCTGGAACTCCTGTGCTGGTGGCGGGGGCTTACACTCCGTGATGGGATCAGGAAAGCTCTTCTTCCGCCACTCCTCTTCACTTCTCTGATCTATGGAAGTCTCAAAGACAATCTGCTGAGCCATGCCATTCCTCAGCTTCTCATGGCGCTCTTCGAGCTGGAAAACATTGCATGAATTGCTGATATCACCAAAATCACAAAGATCCACTAAGAAAACAATTCCATCACTTAGGAAAGCTCTACAGCAGCAGCTGCAGTCCACCATCAGAATGGTTACTAAAACACTTGCAAAAAGACCTTGCAACCACTGCAAAGTGAGCACCTAAACACCCTGTTGGCATAGGAGAGCTCTGTGAATATCCAGTATCAGCTATGGCTTCTCCTATTTAAGAGGACAGAAACTAAAACAAATTAGATCCTGTGAAACTTTAAAATATGAGACATGCACTCTCTTCTTCCCTCAGAAAGGTCTCAGAAAAGACCCTTCCATCTCCCTAGAAGGAGCAACAAGTGCAAGTCATTGTTTCCTACAGTACCAGGATCAGTAAGAAAACATGTTGAGCAGTGTCTCCCAAATAACACAACCAAAGCATTGGCATCTTCCTGGAGAAGTGCATAGATTGAACTAATTTGCAGAGGTTATAATTCTATTAATATGAAATTGGATAAGCCAAAGAGTAAAACTATTTACACTAAGACCTAAGTGCACGACTCATGAACAGACCAAAACCCCAAGAACAAAATCAAGTCAGAGACAGTTACTTACTTCCTGATTCACGATTTCATGTAAATCTGGAATGCTCAAGTCAGCTTTTACAAATGGAATCTTGTCCACTTCTTCAGGAAAAGGGCGTTGTTTCACACTGTGTTTCAACCCAACATCATTTTTAGGAGCTGGTCGAGGTTCTGGTACAAATGTCTGACAAAAAAAGGTTGTTTTTACATTCAAGGTATTGCATCACTGGACAACATTATAACAGATGAAAAACATTTCCCCCCCCCCCATCAAAACTACAATAATCTATTAGTGAGCAGCATTATTAAAAAAACATTAAATACTTAAAACTAATAGACTTGTATTGAAAACGTGACTGTGAATTTTAAAAAGACAACTGTCCACTTTGAAATCTATGAACCCTGCTAAGCATCTAGCCTGTAAACAGTTGCAAACCCAAAAAAAAAAAAAAATAAAGGCAAAGGCAAGCTTACATAGCAACATCTTATTTTCAGCCCATTCTAACTGTATTCAGAGAAAGCTGGCAAGTATTTGAAAAGCTCCATTTCAACCCTCCTGACTGTGATGATCCCAACAAGCCAAGGCCTCAAAGACAGCATCAATGCTGTGGGTCAGGAGATGCATTGCCAGAATAGCCAAAGGACTTGCATCATGGATCATGGTGCAATTTTGACATTGCTACAACATCATATTCTATACTGTCATTATGTAATTCCAAACTTCAAGTTACCAAAGAAAGCAACAAATGATCTAGGTGCAGGTTTAGAGGTGCATCAGCTCCAAGCAAGCAAGACTTCTACGGCATCTTCAGTGTTGTTTCCTAAGTTTACTACTGATTACATTTCAAAAGGGCAAAACCATTAACAATTATGTTATAGAATGCCTTCAAGTTGGAAAAATTCCCTTAAAACTGGTGAGGAGGTCGGCAGTCAGATCATGGCTTGCCCTTTAGTGAAAGAGGCAGCACTTATATATAACCTCGACTGAGATTATTTAGCCAAGGGTCTCAGCTCCAGAGATAGCAGAGCTCCAAACAAATCCTGGATGGTCTTCCCAAAGGCTGCTTTACAGAGATTGCATTCATCTAAATGTGAACATGCTAGCTAAGACTGACAAGCCCTCATTTCAGCTACATTAGTGCCTTTCTTTTACTGAGGGTCATGAGAAGACTTTAAAGATTTGGAGAAGTTCACAAACAGAAATTTTCATGACAAGAGTACATGCTCCATTAGACAACCGCAGTAAGAATAAAATAAATGTAAAATAAGACTGAGATATTTCTCCTCCACCATTCCTCTCTAGAGCTGCTCCAGAGTTCCTCTAGATAATTTTTTTCACAGCAGGTTTACAGCCATCTTTGCAACATCAGGCTTTGTAGCTTGAAGACCTGTTGTCTCTGCAGCACCACATTCTACACCTCCAGACTTCACTCTCTCTGCTGCAAGGGCTTTGTCTGACACCTGAACACCAGCCCTGCCTACACATTAAATACACTGTACCTTATCCCATCACTTCAGAAGATGCTTTCAGAAAAAAAAAAGAAAAAAAAGAAAAAAAAGAAAAAAAATCATGGCTCTCCCTCCCTCAAGCAAATCTGCAAGACGAGAAAGCAACAGCACTTTCACAGCCTGTAGTTAATCACAAGTGGTAAAGAGTCACCAGAGATGTGGCACATTACCTACAGCTAAAGGCCCCGTGGCTCAGCCTTAATGTATAATCACCAGCTCTGGGGGGCAGTCTCACATTAGTGGAATTTCTGCTGAACATCTCTAAGTTAAAGATTTCTTTACGGGCTTTGATAGAGACCTTTTGATTCGCTTTAGCTCCTCTTGGTAAAAGACAGAGTTGCTGGGCCCACGCAAATCTTCCAGATGTCCCACGGATCAAAACCGTGACAGAGGGGAAAGAGTCATCTGCAAAGCACATGGGTAAAGAGAATAAGACATCATCATATACTGCAAACAGTTCACCGTGTAATCATTCAACAAGAAGAAAATGCAGGCATGACAGTAGAGGTTTTTCTTTCACGGTTAACTCTTCCCTGACCCTGAAGAAAACTCCTGGTAAGAATCAAGCAAATCTCTCTGCAGCAGCTAGTGCTAGTCTACTATGTCAGTTCAATACTTGCTAGCTCAGTTTCATCATTAAAAGCAACTTTTTGTCCAAATTCATGCAGATCACAATTCCTCCAAATACCTCCAAGGAAATAAAAGAAGATTTTCTAGTCACTGCCTGTTTAGGGGAGACAATGACAATATGGAGACACCATTTCCATGATGCTTCCATGACCTTCTGCAAAAGTTCCTCACAAATAGCAGCAGTAAGAACAGCGGAAGGACAAAAGATAATGGTCAAACAAAGACTCAGAACATTCTGACTCCACATCATGGAAAATTTTTCCCCACAAGGAATAGGGATACAGAGAAGTTGTCCTCTCAGGTTTGCAAGACCCACTTGGGCAACACCAGCTTGTGTTATCCTGGTCCAAATCCAGCGCTGGCCTTGTCTACAGCAGGAGGTAAGACTACAGAGTCCTGAGGTGCCTTTGTACTGGCATAATGATGGTTTTAACATTGCAGGGATTTCGGTCTCCCTTCAAGATTTAAAAGGCTACCAATATTAGTCACCTTAGATGAGATCATCATACTTCATCATAAGTTTTTTTTCTTAAAGGTATTTGCATTTATCTTTCGTGCACATAAACCACACACTGGCACCATCAGATAATTAGCAGAACTCTATTCCTTCCCCAGTATTCCCTGGGAAGTTCAGGGTGCAGCACAGCCTATGCACACCCTGTACATAAGCACACACACAGAACACCCAAACCAGCTCCTCAGTCACTCCCGTGATCTGCCTCAGAAATGGCCTGATGTACTTGTGTATAATTGCAATTAATCTTGTAATTCAAAGGGGATTTGTAAGCAAGTTATACACAGCAAGAAAAGATAATCTAACTTTGATTCCAACATCTTTGCAGGATTCCACAGTAACACATTTAGCAAAGGCAGAGTGAGAATGAGAATTGCTTAGCGTTCTCTAATCCACTCCAGTCAGGACACAACACAGACTGGGGGTGGACATGTGGCAATGGCTCCCAGCATTGTCACCTCCTGCAAGATCTATTCAGTGATTCTCAACATGGTCAGAGCACTCTGGACAACAACTCAACTTCTCAGCACTAGTTCATGCAGTTCTGTGCAATATCTGCTTTCAAGATTAGTTTTTAGGCTCCATCTTATGTACAGATGAGGAAGATGTATTGGGGACAGTACATCAGCTCTAACATAAGTTAGTCTTTAACTGAGGTAACATGTTAAAGAATTTTCATCTGTTCTATTAGGTAACACCATGACACGTGAAGACTTACGGGAGATCAGTTATTCTGCTCAAAGCATCATTTAATACCAGATTTTTGTAATAGACGTTCCTGAAGATCAAAGTCTATGAGGCTGAAATGAGTTAGACTCAGCTGTGAAAGGCAACACCCTGTGACAAATCTCCTTTACAGGAGGCATCATTGATAGAACAGGATCAGACATGGGAAAGTTTTAACAGCACCTAAGCAACTAAAACCACCTGAGCTGAAAGCACCCACAGAAATATGCAGTAATAGGAGGCCTAAAGCAAGCAGCAGTAATGGTGCAAGCATAAAGGAGACATACTAACCATATGTTAAGCACTTATCTCTATCAAGTTTCCTATACTCCTAAGATTTTTATTCTTGTATGAACAAGGATGTTTCAATTCAAAAGCGTAACGCTATTGCTTTTGTCCATCACCCATTATTTCAATGGCAGTCAGCAGCAAGAATATGATCTAACTGGTTGAAATACTTGGACAACTGCATGAACAATTTGGGTAGGCTTGTGCACGTTTGATTATCACTGGCATTGAAGTTATTCCCAGCACTTCATCCCAGAGCAACACTGTGGGTGTGCTCTGTGTGCCCACCCACAACCTGAAACGTGAGAGAGACACTTGATGAAGTACCTTTGTTTCACAGCTCTGTACAGAAAGTTTTAGCCTGAGAAAGAACGAAATGGGAAATCTGAACTTACTCTGTTCATTCCCTAGAGGCTGCTCCAACATGGCCAGGATGACGCTGTTATCCAAAACAAAGTAACGGAAGCTGTGCTTGTTTATGGTAGGGAGACGGGAATATTTAATTAATGTGGTTTCATTCACCAAGCTGCAAGGAGAAGCAGGACCACTGGGAGAAGGAAATGCTCCAAGTAACTGCATAATGCTGCAAGTGAGAAAAAAGTTGAGTTATGCCAGATTAAGTGAACTGTTCCACCCAAGCACAAACTTTCACTCACATTCTTCATCTGTATCTTGACCTAGCAGTTACATTATCAAGACACATTTGCCTTCACCCATCAGGTTGTTTTAAGATAACCAGCACCTTCAGAAAAACATGCATGAAAACCTACGAAGAAGGGTACTCTGCCTATAGAATGAGCTTCTTTATAACCTGAGTTATAAAGCTAATAAGACATTCTTTAAAGCATGAAAATCTGTACCCTTCCGTAGCTTTATGTTCATTTTTAAAACATTATTTCTCCAACCATCCATACTTTAGCCCTTTCATATCAACAAGCAGGACAGACATGGCAGTGCACTAGTTAAAATTGCCTTTGCTTTCTTCAAGTACAGACTACAGTAACTTAAAACCCTTTAAGGGGTTGGCACCCTAAAAGGTCCAGGATCACACAAGCACAACTATCACAGATGGTAACCTTCCCTGGAAGAAAGCCTCCAGGTGGGGTCCAACAGTGCCCACCTCCTTGGAGCCACAGCCTCAGGAAGCTCCTAGAAGCATCGTTTTAAATCATTTGAAGTTGTACAGGGTCTCACTAACACTATAAGAAATGGAGTTGTCCAGCTTTGGACTGAAGTTCACATGATCTAAGTCAGGACTTTACCACCCTTAACACCCAGAGCAAAAGTAAGTCTATTGATTGCCCTCCCCACACACTTCTCCACTTTACTGTGAAAACAGTTTCACCTCTCTAAATTAAAATAAACACTCTCAGGCAACAATATGGATTTGTCCACAAGTTCCAATGAGTAGTTGCTTTTTCTTGGAAATTACACAGTTGTTTTTACTAACAGTAATGTTCACAACAGTTGGTTCTGAAGCAGAGCGAAAAAGAAACCAGCTATTGCCTTTTGCAGAACATATTTATCCTCCCCATCCTCAATCTGTCCTGTCTGCCACTATTGCTGTTCAGCCCATAACACAGGGCTTTCCAACTTCTCTGGAGCAAATCCCAATTTTCCTCTGTGCTTCCCTTCCCCAACCCACACATTATCTGTTACTGCATTTCCAGCAGAACCTCTCAAATACATTAATCAAGCTCCATGCTGTGGGCAGGAAGCCATCCGATCCTGCTGCAGCATACATGTGCTGCATGTGCCATTCCCTGCTGTCACACAGTGTCTACCAGTTTTCTAACCAGGGTGGGGACAGCATATGTTGTCAGGCTGAGGAGAAGATGATATGGGAAGACAAGATCACTGGGGTAAGTGAAGGAGAGAAGGAATTGCTGTCTGCAGAGAGGCCTGGCCAGGAACAGAACACCACAGCTGAAGGAGGGTTTGGGTTTTGCTGTACAGGGAAGAGAGGAGGCAGGAGGGGAAAACAGTGATCAGAGGGATCTGTTTTCTGTTAACACCTGCAAGGGGAGGGGAGAGATCTAAGGCACTGCACAGCCCTGCCCAAAGGGCAAAGACAGGGAACTTCTGCCTAACTTCTTAAACGCTCTTGTTACATCAGGGACCACCAGCTGTGAACTCCCTGTTAAACACACTCAGACAAGGCAATACTAAACATTAAAGATGCTCTGACAAATTACATACCACGTCAGTGTAGCTTCAGCAGCATCCTTCACTCGCATGGATGCAGGGTTTGGCTCCTTATCTCCTTTGTACTTGACCTCCTGTTCACTGTTTTTGGATTTACTCCCTGAAATGCCCAGCTCCACAATCTCCAGTACCTCTTTTAAACAATCCTAAAACACAAGAACCACTGTGAAGCACTTGGATAAATATATCCAAAACCTCATGAAAACAGTGATATATCATTAAGTAAAAAAAACCACTGCTTGTAATATGAGCTTTTTAAAGGCAGAAGATTACTCCTACACTGTTAAAATGAGATCACGTTTGCTATAGAACTGGTATTTTTTCTGTTTACAGATGTGTACTTATATTATCTATTTATATTCTATGGTAATGGTAAAAATGATAAAAAGTTCTCTGAATGGATAAATACACACAATGTATTTCATTACATGTATAGCAAACTGGCAAGAGGACTATTATGAATGCTACAGAAAAATGTAAACATACTTTAAGAGATAATAAGTGTATTTCCAGAACTCTCTGCAGAAGTTCTAAGCACAGTAAGAACAAACTCATCTGGAAAGCTGCAAGAAATCCTTTTCCAAATTTTTCAATTGCCAACATCATTAATAAAATACATCAGTATTTCATTAGTAAAATACATCATGGTATCTAATTCACCAAGAGAAAAATAAGAACATTCTAAAAGTACATTGTAAAAGCTTCAACAAATCTATTACAGGAGAGGCCAACACTCAGTAGAACTACAGATATGACACACCAGTGCTGTGCAGAACAAAATCACCCGCTGAAAATATTCAGATTGCTACAGCAAAGGTTCGGATCTCACGGCTTGAGCTACAAAATAATAAAGAAATACTTCTCCTGAATACATAAATGATTAAAACTGAACACAACTGGTCAGGTTGTACCACCAGAAACCAGACAGGGTTCTGTGTCTTGGCCTTTGTCCTTCCTTATAATCATTGTTGACATAGAATAAAAGGTGAAGAGAAAAATCAAAGTTCTCTAACAGAGTAAAATTAACCAGCATTGAGCTGAAAAGACTGGCCACAAAGAATTGCAGCAGAGTAGCAATACAGCATGTGAAATTTAAGCAAATGTCAGATGAGGCACCTGGAAAGCTGCATTTTTAATACTTGCAAATGTAGGGAAACGTTCTCATCTGACTATCATGACTCAGGAATGAGCTACTCATGTCCAGGACATAGTGTTACATACTGTGTGCACTATCTCCTTATACTGGTAATTGAAATAAAAAAGACCATAATGAAATGGAATAAAGCATTATGCAACTGACTAAACACAACCTGTGCCACATCCAGGGAACCTATCCTATCACAGTCACTTACTGCCATGCCAGTCAGCACTCCAAAGCACGAGCAGAAAGCATCTTTAAATGAAGTTCTGCTTGTGGGTTTTCAATCATCTTCTTTTTAAAAAAATATATATATTTCTATATGTTACAGAATAAACAAAATATAAAGATATGTAATGCTCTATCTAGAAAGAAAACAAAATGACATAATACATATATATATTATCTATAAAAACACAGCAAGATCACTATGTTTGCTCTGAAAGAGACTAACAATGAAAATGTGCATTCAAATTTTTTCTTTTCTTATTAAACAGCAGGGCAGAAGGCAATTGAAAACATGTCTCATTTCCTGCACTTCTCAAGCTTCCCAAGTAAATTCCACCTTATACTGAGCTATGCTTCAGTTTCTAGAAAACCGGTGAATCAAACTCTTATTATCAAAATATTAGCATCAAAGGAATTCCGTTAAGCCTAGAAAATGCTTTAGTCAGGTAAGAGCTGAGAAATGAGGAGAGTCATGGCTACTTGCAACAAGTAGCTATGGGATAACCAAAAGAGAAATACAGAAATTAATGGGGTTTCTCCAAGTTTTTCTTCTCTCTTTTTTCAGTTCCACAAAGCAAGAAGAAAGACTGAGACACTCCTATAACTATACAGGTAATTTTAAAGCCAAAAACTGTAGCAAATAATGAGCAGGAACTAAAGTTCAGAAGTATTTTGCACAGAAACTATTTTTAAAATTCTTAAGAAAGCTAAGCAAACCACACTATTTTCAAGTATTGAGAACAGACAGGTTAGGCACAAAAGGCATTTCAGATGCAGCACTCAAAGTCTATCCATGGGAGACTCTGACCTTCTCATCCAGCATGTCGGGGTGCTCCGTGAGCCACACACAGAGGCACTGGAAAGCTGCCACGATCATGGAGTGCAGGTCCCGGGAGTGCAGCGGGGCTGGGCGGCTGCACTGGTAGACGATGTAGCTGCACACGGAGCTGATGGCGCGCTTCCGATCCGCGGGATCAACCACCACCTTCACCTGCGTCAACGAGGGCGACAGCGTGAGAATTCCTCCACAATATCTTAGAGAGAGAACCACTTTTGGAAAACATTTCTAAATGCAGTTTCAAGAAACAGCAATAAACATTTGAGCTCTTTTCTGATTACAGTTTAAAATTGCAGGTAAAATTATTTAACAGTGATGGATATTGAAACTAAAAGTAAGGAAATGCTGCACTGAGGTGTGACCATATTGCATAGCTTGGTTTCAAAGGGCAGGCATGGTACCAGTGTGGCTTGGTAAGAAACCAAATGTAAGCTGAATTTGCAGTATTAAAACTTTTTTCCCCACAAATGCCTCTCCTTCAGCTCTAGCAACCCATTCTGTACCTCCAAGAACCCACTCACTGCTACCTCTTCCTTCCATAGGGTTTCATTTTGCTCAAGTAACTTTCCCCTAGACACATTCTCAGCACAGTAACTTTTACCACTAGTAAAAGGAACAAAAAAAGCCACCCCAGGACAAGCAGACTGATAAAAACCCCATAACCTCTTTCCCACAACTCACTGCAAACACCTCTCTCTGCTTCTTTCCCAGCTCAGGGCTGCAGAGAGCAAGGCTCCAGATGAGAAGGTCAGGAAACAGCACAACGAGCCATGAGGATCTGCACTGTAAGGCTAAAGAACTTTCTCTCTTATTCATGGCTTGTGACTCAGCATAGGAAAAGATGGATTTTTCTACTCTGCAGCATCTGACCATGCTTATCCAAGCAGGAAGGTGGATGGACTTGCTGGTGCCAGCACTGAAGCCTGGCAGCTGTACTCCACAAATGGGAGTGACAATTCAGAGCCCCAGGATTTAGCTAAACATCCTTCAGAAGCTCTTGATCTACAACAGAGTCCCCTCAAGATGAGCTTATGAAAGGCAGGTTTGTAAACCAGCAAGAAACTCCTGCAGGAAACAAGATTTTTGACTTTTCTAAGTCCCACTGATAGCCTGGTGCTGAACAGACAGAAGACAGGGGAACAGCCCCTACCTGAGAAAGGCTTTGGGACGTGTCACCTCCAAAGGCCCATGCAGAACAAGTCCCCACAGTAGTTTCACAGGAGGAAGTGATCTATTTTTTCCCACTTTATTGTAAAGGGGAAATATATTCCAGGGCAAGAATTACCTCAGTTGCATGAGAATTATACAAAGACTACAATATTTAACATTAATCTGGGGACACATGTGTAAAGATAATATATTTCCACGTTCCCATAATCCTGGAAGAAAAAAAAAACCAACCAAGAAGACCCTGGCTTAACCGCACAAGCTGCAGAATGCCTGGTTCTGTATGGTACTCTATGAGATCCAATAACACACATTAATTCATTTCAGAACACTTCCAAATACATTCTTCAGTTCATGCTACTGCAGTAGAGAATAAACACCCCAGACCAATATGGCTCAGTGCTGACTTAATGTTCTAAAAACTGCCTGAGACACACATTAAAAAAGATCTGTTGAGTTCCTGAGGGATTATGACAGGAAATGCTGAATTGTCACACCAGGTTATCACGGCTGCTCTAAGTACACTTCCTATTAGCAATACACTACATTTTATCAAGCTCTAGAAACTATTTCCAAGATGAGAGGGAAGGGGAAAAATGGTACAACAGAAGTTTCAGCTAAAAAGCACTCCCAGGCTACATTTCCTTTGAGCCACAGGGTGTTTACACTGTGGGAGAAAATTACCTACAACAGCAGTACTGTTTCTTTCTCATTGCCAAACAGAATAGTTGCTGACAAACTCAGCCAGAGAATCTGTTTTGTGGCATGACTTTCACCCAAGGCAGCAGGACCACAACCACCCTGTGAGAAGGGGCCAGAGCACATCAACCTGCACGTCTCACCTTTGCCAGTCCAGAGAGCAGCTCCAGGGCAGCCAGAGAGATACTCATGTCCTGCCTCCACTGGGAGTTGAGCCTTTGGGTTACCAGGTGAATGCTGCGGATCAGCAATCCAGCAGCTGTATCTGTATGAAGAGCTAGGATATAACCCCAAAACCACACACCACAGGGAGGAAAAATAACTAAGCATTAGTGACAAAAAACAAAGCACGGGCACAAGGCAAAGCAGACACAATACAGACATAAAATAAACCCTAACTATCTTGAAACTGGTTGATGCCTTTTGCACAGGCTAACTCCCTCACATGCTCTCCAGGCATTATACAAACCCATTCGGACCAGTTAGGTCAATTTGATTTTTTTAGACATTCTGAATAATCCCACAGCTCTGCTGCATTTCAGCAGCAGAATAGCCAGCTTCAGGTTTTGCTATTGTACTTAAATTGTCTGTCACGTTACATCTTTTAGTTTCTGGAAAAGACATGCTTTGGTAATGTACATTAAACTTTAGTAGCTGCACTGAGGAACTAAGGAGAACATGTCATTTCAGATATCTGTGTCAGATGTTAACCATTCAATCCACACCTAATGTTTATCAAAAGCTGCACTAGTTCAATAGACACAGATAATGAAAGAATCAGTGCTAGAGAAATGATTCTTTTTAACCTTCTGTGTCCTTGAACCTTTAACTGAAAATTAAAAATAGGAAGTGTTTTAAGTATCAGTTGTCCTCACTTCAAAATACTATGAAACATAAATACTATCCGTATTTGTTAAAACTGAAGTACGCAAATTAATGTCAGAAATAAAAAAACTGGTCAATGAGTAGTCATAACAAGACATGAGAACTATGACAGGTAAGTCATATCCTTCCCAAAATTTAAATTACCTAATTTAACACTTAAGAACTATGTCCAGTGTCACACCAGGAGCAGACTCAAGAGTTTACTATGGCTAAACAGTAACAATAGACCATCATGTTTTCAATTTTCTCTTGTTTGAAGAATCCTGTGGAAACACCGATTCTTTTGTGTTCATAAGCTTGTTACAACCTTACCTTCTGTGCCCAAGAAATTGTAAAAATCCAAGAAAATGAATACACTACAAAAATGTATTTCAAGTTATGTCATGGTATGAAGACTGCAATTCAAATATTTAGAAGATCTTTTAAATTTTACAAATGAGTATTTTTACAAGCACTTATAAATGAAAAACCACATAAATTAAACACACAATTCAAATAGTGTGCAGAAAACTAGTGCTTTGATAATTTCAAACAAGCAAATCCTTGGGAAAAGGGAAAGCACCAACAGGTTTTTATGAATCCCTAGAATATACTGAAGCCTTTTCTGATAATCTCCCTCCTCTGGCTATTTACAGATCTAGATGAAAAAAACACCACCAAATATTTTTGGTTGGTGATGACAGAATTGTCAGTCTAGGCTACAATAGAATAAAGGTGCTTTGTTCACACATTTAATTGGCCAACATCACTTAAATTGAAGATCAAAGGAGCAAATGAAATTGCAGGATCTTGACAGTCAGCCAGCTTACCACACACAGATTTAGAACATGGATTTTACTACAGAGAGTCAAAAACAGACAGTACAAGACACAGCAAAATAAAGTTAATTACTAAATTCTATTGTTACAGTGTATCACAAGCCTTCTGCTTACTTGCTCTATAAAAGCCAGAGTCCCTGAAATGTTCTTTAAATGTGGTTTAAGAAAAGGTGCTGCAGAGGTCAGGCAAGCATTTGGAATGCTATCAAAACTAATGAAGAAATTAATTTACACTTGGTGAACATATACACCATTCTTGTTGACAGAAATGAAGTGTCTTGAAAACAAAGTCTGCAAACACCTTTTTCATAAGCTTTTACATTCTAATTTTGAAAACGTTTAGAGTCCTTTAGTAGGGTTAAGACAGCCACTGGAAAGGCAAATGTGAATGCAGGCTTGCAGCACACAGCTGGGCTATTCCCCTGGCTTCAAACACTGGGCACATTAATCCTTTAGCCAGAACTGGAACAGAAAAACCCAGGAAACATCAACCTGGCATACCGTGCTAGGGTTTTCCAAAGAGCTATCCTTACCATAATCCCTCAGGAGGGCCTGTGCTGGCCGCTCGCTGTCAGGTGTCGTGGGCTCCGTGCTGCCACCGCTTGCAGTGCTAATGCCACTGTTCGTGCGACTGTGGCTTTTGAAGAGGTTGTTTTCACCACCATTCTGCAGAGTGAAAGGCAGTTTAGAAAGATGAGAAAATTTTTTGAGTTCCCCATGCTCATACAGGAGACCAAACCTCAAGATGCTACCTGAGCCCCTCTCAGTAGCAGGTAAAGTGAGGAATGCATTCTTTCTGAAGAAGCAACTTCATAAACAAAAATACTCACTGTTTCCATCTGACAGCCAATGGCTTCTAGCAGTGCTGAATCCTGAACAATATTTAACATTGCACCTGCAGAATCAGATAGAAGAAGGTAACTATGGACTACAGAAGAATTCACTACTAAAAGTTACCAACCAGCACAGAAGGTCTAACATAGAGGTTTGCAGTCCCGTTTTACAAAATCTCTTATTAAAACACAGGACTTGCTTTGAGCTTAGCCATTTGAAGCAGATGAAAGTTGAGACAGAGAGTGCTTTCAGCAATGTTAAAAATGCTTTGAACAGAGTCTAAAGACTGAGAGTGGATCTCATCATTACATATCAGTATCTCAAGGTGGGTGTCCAGAAGATGGTGCCAGACTGTTTAGTGGTACCCAGCAATAGGACAAGGAGTAATACACAAACTAAAATACAAGAAGTTCTACCTCAACATGAGGAAAATGTTCCTTCCATGGAGGGTGGCAAAGCACTGGAAGAGGCTGCCCAGGGAGGTCATGGAGTCTACCTCTCTGAGGACATTCAAAACCCACCTGGACAAGTTCTTGTGTCACCTGCTCCTGCTGACTCTGCCTTAGCAGGGAGTTAGACTGAATGATATCCAGAGCTCTCCTCCAGCCTCAACTTTCTGTGACAGGTCTGTCAAATTTCTCAGTTTGGAAGGATCTTGGCTTCACAGAAGGGCTGGAGTGGTTCCTTGTCTCATATCAGACTGTGCTCATTTAAAAACTCAGGTTACCTGCTTGGCAGCGTCACCCCCAGATGATGAGGGAAGCAATAAGGAATGGACCTGAAACTGGCTGACACTGGCACATTTGGTGGCTTCAGTTTCAATTTTCTGCCTCCCTCCCCTGTCTCATCTATCAATGAACATTTAGGAAAACAAAACTTACTCTGTGAAGGGAAATGACATGACAAGGGGGAATGTTTTTACACTGAGAGAGGGCAAGGTGAAGTGGGATGGTGGCAAGAAATTCTTCCCTGTGAGGGTGGGAAGGCCCTGACACAGGCTGTCCAGAGAAGCTGTAGCTGCCCCATCCCTGGAATGGCCCAAGGCCAGGCTGGACAGGGCTTGGAGCAATCTGGTCTAGTGGAAGGTGTCCCTATCCAGGGAATGGGGGTGGAATGCATGGTGGAATAGCAGGGTGGAATGATACGAGCTTTAAGGATTTTTTTTCCAACCCCAACCACTCTGTGATTCTATGAAATGCACCACTTGCTGACAAACATTTACTGGCAGATGGAAACAAACCCTGCTTTTTTTGAGAAGCTGGTGGCACATGTGAGAATTTCTGACTAAACTGGCTAAATTCAGCAGGAAATAACTTCACATATGGAAACAGGAGCTTAAGAGGAGGAATACAGGGCAGGTGAACTGGCAGGGACTAGCATGGGAATATTAATTCCTAGTAGAAAAGCCATTCTAGGTAGAGCAGCTATCCAGCTGGCTGCAGACCAACTCAGTGTGGAGGGGCATGGCACCACAGGGGTGGGATTTAACAAAGCATCACCCTGAGGTGTCAGACACAGTACTGGAGGTGGGACAACCTCAGGTGCACCAATGCTCTAAGGGTTTCACTTGGCAGCCATAGATATTCTCACCCCTTCACCAGCACTGGGTGCAAATTATTCTTTCAAATTATTCTACTCTAGTCTTCTGAGAGAAAAGAAACTGCTGAAACTATTGCAAGATAACTTTCCAGAAGTCTTTAGATTTTGATTTGTTCCCTTTCCTTTAACTATGAGTCATTTTCTTGCCCTCCCCTGTTAAGCAGGTAAACTATCTGCCTCCCAGAACAAGGCAGACACTCCTCTCACAGCACAAGACTGTTGCCTTTTTAAACAGAAAAAAGGAAAGTATAAGGGCAAGAATACCGTCATGTTGAAAGAGCACTTCTAAAAAGAGAAGAATAAGGGGGGACAAGTAAGAATAATAGGCATGTACATTTGTACTTATCTGAAAACATATTTAACTTGACAGATTATGCACTGAGTTTTCACCTTCTGCTTCCTTTCTGAGTGTTCAGAATAATGTGAATCCACTCACTACCTTGAGAAGTTTGCCAAACTGTGCATAGTGCAGCTCCACACTATTCCATTTTGCATTTTGTCTGAGGATTTACACACCACTAAAGAAATGTCATCTGTATTTTGCCAATGCTGGATGACCAGTCATTAGTACGTCAATATGTTTCTTAGGCTTAACTGTGCCAAAACCTAACGTTTTCTCTGAATTCCTTTAGTCAGGAATCCTTCCTAAAATTATGACATTTTTGCCTACTTCCGTTTCCAGTTATGACTGACTTTCTGTGCTAGAATGTGCTTTTTTTTTTGCTTCTACTTTTCTAGTACTACCCCACATAAAAAGAGAGAAAAGAGAGAGATTAACAAAAATTCGAGGCTTTTTAAGATATTTTCATAGTATGAGGGAAATTACACATATGACAACTTGCCAGGAAGTTAAACCTTCTTCTTGCAAAGCAACATATCACTAATAACCCATATTACTCCAGGACAGATTAAGACAGACATTTCTATAACACATTTAATAAATTAAAAAGCTGAAATAACCTAGTATCATTTGAGTGTTGTTTGGATCAGTTTCCGTTTGCAAAGCTCCTATAAGGATATTCACAAGCCTCAGCTTCAAGGACAGGAATGTTACTGGTTTATCATATGCTGAGCTTTCGTCATTGCTGAATTTCCCTTCCAGGACAACCTGAAGAAAAAATACACTTATTTCAGTATCAATTAAAGATCATGTCAGCAGGGTTTCAAAAGCCAACATTCACAGCACACACTGCTACTGACACCCTGCAATATGGTCTTACTCTTTCACGTTCACTGGAAGGGTTCTGGTGCTAAAAAAAACACCCAAAACCCACAACCCATCCAAATCCCACTCCCAGGGAAAGAAAAACGGAACACTAAACATAGTGATAAATATACTACCTCAGACTTTATTGTTCCAAAATGATGAGGGAGAGGCAACAGAGATAGCAAGATGTTAATGGAAGCTCTTCTTAGCTCTGTGGGGTTTACATAGATTTTAAACTTTGAGAGTTCCCTGCAAATCAAAGCATCAGACAGTCAATCAACTTTTCACAAAATCTGGAGCTGAATGCAACTAAGTTAATATCAAATATGCACCCACTCAATGGTCTTAAGTAATTTGCAGTATGCAAGGTAGCTGTTTCTTTCCAAGACCTATCCAAAAGATTCAGCGGCTCATATTTAAGCCCAGGAGATAAATAATGCTTTTTGTCTAAATGCCTAACATCAAAATGAAACATGGTACCAAGACATAACACATACACTGAAGAAGGCATGTAGAGACTACTATTAAGTGCCTCACTCAGCAAAACATTCAGAAATCTATAAAGCTCTGATACGAACCTACTCCAACTTCATCAGTCTAAATTATCAACTTTTCCATTTAATGACGCATAAGATTACTGACTTATTGAATACACTGCACTAATTAACAGCCACTAATTAATATCTTGTGAAAGTTTACTTTAAAATCAATAGGCTTTCAATACATTTGACATATTTCAATATATTTTCCTATTCTTAAAGACACTGCTTTGGCCCAATGAATATGCAGCTAATTTTTATTTCATTTAAAATAAGCACTGTTATTGCTTTAAAGAAAACTGCATTAAACAAAACTGAAAATTTGAGTTTACACAGTGTTGCTATTATCACCACTGAATACACACGGTGGGCCCCACATTGCAGAATTCCTTTGGTGAAATTATGCAGGAATGACAAAAGACAGACACCTCCCAACATCTCTGATAATGTTTATACGGAAATGGCAATTTACCTGTCAGGTAAAATTGTCTCCAGAGCTGAAATGAAGTAGGGAACCACGACATCGATGCCTTTCAGGTCACAGCAGAACAGAGGAGGGGAGTTTAGAATAACACTGGCAAGAACTGGGTGGCAAACGAAATCTGCTATCTGCAAACCCTGAATTAAAAGCATGTAAAATCTGACAAAGAAAGATAAGATTTAATTATTTGCACATAAAATCATCTGAATCCCACACGATTCTGCAGCCATTATTTGATCTTGTCTACATAAAATAGAGTAAGTTTCAAAAACAGAACTAGGAAATGTTGATATAAATCTTCCCCTACATTACTTAAGCACAGGCAAGCACACCTGACCAGCTTAATAAACCCTCACAAATGACAGGTGTTTCATACAAAAAGCCAGTGCAGCAGTTTTACTGAAATCTTTGACTTGTTGCAACACCCAGACTTGGAGCTGCCTAAGCACAACCAGCTGGATACTAAGAGTGGATCACCTGCTCTCCACTACTCCCTTCCCATGTAAGGGTGGGAGCGAGACCTTGATTTTAACTCCCCAATAAGAGAAAAATACTGTGAAATCTTGGGGGAGGCAGTGGACAGAACAATGGACAAGATGTCCAGACAAGACACACTGATCAGCAATTTGGAAAACGAGACCAGCTTAACCACCATAACCACTTCAAATGAAAAAGCAAGGGCAAAAACCCAGCTACCCAGTTAGTTTCTTTTGCAGGTTCTTGTTAGACAACATGTATACCCTCTTAGTTGTTTCAAAGGTCTTGCAGACACAGAGGAATCCCACTGACTGGCCAAGAGAAATATGAACTATCTAAACAAAAAATACTACAACATCCAAGAAATAAAAATTTTCAGTCTTCTGGGAAGTTTTAATGCCATCTGGGACAAATGTACTTGAAAAGTTTGAGAGAATCATGATTTAAAACTGATTCTCTGCCTCTAGCATTTGATATTTTACATAACAAAAATTTGTGAAAAAGGTATACTATGACAGGCAATACTGCTTCATTTTCTCAGAAGTAAAACTGAACACAAAGGTAGTTCAAACACAAATTTCAAATAATGGTTCAAATAATGGGATATTACTGCATTTCAATACTCAGAGGGTGAAAAAAAAAGCAACTACAAAAATCAAACCCGGTGATGTGGTATTTGACAACACAAGAACCTTTACGGTCTAACAAAGTGTACAGAGTCTTATGCCTGCACACTTATTTTTTCCATCTGAACAATATTCAGTAACAAACTCAACAAAAATAAAAATACAGAAGGCAAGAAAGTGCCAAAGATAAAGTTCCTTCCAGCTGGAGGCACTTTAAGGTACCCTCCCTCAACCGAAACCTGAAGAAAACCCAGTGAAAAGCAGCATCATGAAAATGTGAGAGGAAAACAGTGCTGGGTTTAGCCAGGAATCCCACCTCCAGCCTCTGAAGGCCAGCTAGGTGTTTTTAAACTGGCAACACAGGATTCAGACAGCAAGTGAATGGCTATTCAATGGAATTAGTCTGCACCATAAAGTTACACCAATAAAGCAACTGGAAGATAGGTTAGTACCGGGATAGGTAAGCTGGTAATATTTCCTCCCCAGTCTTCTTGCTACAAAATATCCTACACAGTGTCCCGCATGCCTCTGCCCTTCCTGCTTCATAGTTGTCTGGGAATTCACTTGCATCAAACATGGGGTTGGAAGCCATAGTGTCAGTGGACATTTGGGATCCTTTCCGGCGGAACTCCACACTAGCCTGCGTTGCTATAGCTGGGAAGAGAAAAAACAGCGTTTCACTGTACGTGACAATGTACAGAATAGGCTCATGGGATCCTGGACACAAAGATCAAGTCCAATTTAGTAGTTAACATGAAGCTATTAATTCACTGCATTTGAGCCAGTGCCTCTGTTCAGGAAATATTTGTGGGTATACCTAACTTGCTTACTTCATAAGGATGACAACAACTGACCTTCATATCCTAGAGACTGTCCCAACTTTTTACTGGGAAGAGAGCGTTTATATCCAATACTAGCTTCCTACCCTCTCTCAAAGGGCAAGGATCTGCCTCACCTCGTTCTGGTCCCCACAAAAATGAAAAGCCACCTTCCCTTGCTCCCTTAAAAAAACAAAAAAAAATTTCAATGGTGCCATTACTATTGACCTCCAAGGAAGTGCTTCACTTCCAGCTAGCCAACTCATCTCATGCTGCCCTGAATACCAAGTGGCTTTCATCCAGTTTTGTTGTACAAACATACTTATTAAAAAATAATAGAAACATTTGAACGCTTCATATGACAAAGAGAAAGTTGTGGAATCCCATTCTCCTAATTTGGTCTCTTTCCTCACATGACCACTACAACTGCCAAATAAACAAGAGAGCCTCCATAGAGCAGCTACCACGGGCTGGCCATCTCCTGCTCCCTTATCCTACAAAAGCTCTATGAGCCTCTCCGAAGGTCCTGACCTGGTTCTGCCCAGCTCTGTGCTCCCTCCCTGCAGGCCAGTTCTGCCAGCCCACACCACTCCAATCCATGTCCTTCTGGAGAGGTTTCTGGTCTCCCTTTCACACATCAGCATTGTGTGGATATGAGACCACTTCTCTGTTGGCTACATCCTTTCTTCCAGGATAGCTACCAAAACAAAATATATATTGCACTCAATGTGATTTTTTTTCCCAATTTTTTTCCTCTTCCTTGGACAGCCTTGCGCTAAGATTACTAACATCTTAAACAGTGTGTCCATTTTTTTTAGCTAAGGCTACATGGATTTCCAAAACTTTTATAAACTACAAAAGCAAACAGCAGACAATATGTATGCCTGCCATAATGACACCTATGTGCTTCTACCAGCAAAAGAGAACTTCTCCTGTCTCAACTCTGGGACACTGGGGAACAGCAGGTTCACAGTCAGCCTTGCAAACAAAGGCATGTTAACACTTTAGCTATTGGAATACCTGTAATTTATAGATAGGGTGATTTTTTGTTTTGTTTTAAAGGAAATTTCTTAATGACAAGTGCCTACTCCTAATTTTTTGTTCTCAAATTTCGCATTTAACCTACGTTTACCTCATAAATTTTCATTGACGTTAAGTAGAAAATAAGTACAAATCTTTATGCATCTTCCCATGAGCCATTTTTTGTCCTAAATAAGCTATCCAGCAATATACTCTAGTTGGAAAAAAACACTACATGCACAATGCATACAAATCAAACACCAGGTCTGTAAAATAAGCTTTAAGTAAAAAAAACATGGTTAGTGCAAAGTCCTGAAATTCATGACATGACCACAGACTAAAGTACAGAAAAGATGGGTCTGATTCAGGCAGATTAATTTGCTTTTGCCAACAATCCTCCCCATTCAAAAACACACACAAAAAAAATTACTTGTCTTTTTCAAGTAAAAGTGCAAAAGCTACAAGAGACAATGAGAATGAATTTACAAATAAAATATGGGATTATGGAAAAAGAAAAGCATGACCGTAATTAAGGAAAAGCTACTGGTTCCTACTTACAAGATTTATAAGAAAGAAGAATTTGGATAAAAGATGCTGCAAGATAATAGAAATAAAATGGAAAAAAATCAAAGGACAGCAGTAGTTATAAAATACTTTTAAGATGGTGAAATTGTAATATAAGTTAAGAAGCTTTTAGCTTTCTAAAAAATAGATTAAAAGCTTTATGATACAGCAAGCTTGTTAAACACATAGGAAATTGGCATACAGGTCCAAAATTATGGTTTTGAAAATACCATGCAAAACAATGAACAAAAAGTTACAAAATACGACTAAAATTAGAGTTGTTCATACCAACATACACCACTCCTTTAACAGAAGGTATTAACCCTTCTCAGCTCACAGACCTGTCCCCATGTTGCAATGCACATGGAGCATACACCAGGCCATCCTAAGGCTCCTCTGAAATGGGGTATGTCTCGCAGAGGGAAAACTACTTACCTGCAATCTCCTCACAGCAGCACTCCTCCTTCCAAACCAGGAGTTCTCAACAGTAGTACAGCTCCTATTTCCCTAAGCCAAGTTGCTAACAACCAGAATACCTGAGCATGCCTCCCCTGACCACCAGCTTCATTAACAATCTTCCAAAGCAGAAACAAAAGGTAGAACACTCCCAGAAACATTAACATCTCAAACAACGCCCAGAGAAAGGAGAGAGTAATAACTCCAGCAGCCAGGTACTACCCACCATCTGCAGAGAGCTACTTCTTTGAACAGGCAGGGTGAGACCTGTAACCAAGACCCTCAGCAGCACTCACCATGACCCCAGACAGGGCTGCTTAGAATTTTCTTCTAGAGCCCCAGAAACATTCTGTGGGACATTAATGACAGTGGGGCCAGAAGAGGTGAGGGTAATGATGTACCCAAGGCTCTACAACTGCAAACAGCGCCAGGATGATACCAGCAAGCTCTGAGGTGTGTCCTTCAGCTGCTATAAACTGCAGAGTTGACATTCTTTAGGTACAAGGATTGAGAATGAGCCTATCCGATCAGAAGATTCAGTTGCTGAAATACTGGCACAAAGTGCTGGTGAGCCTCTCCCCTCTCTCAGAGGCTGAGGACAGTAGCATGCACCATACAGCCAAGCTTGTCTGAAACACATCCTGCCACTGAACCTGCCCTGGCAGATACACACACCCCAAGCTGTCATTCTTGGGTTAACCTCATAGAGGCTCTGCAGCCAATTTCTTATCAAAGTGTTATCTATCATAGGCATCTATTTACCCCACACTATCAGCTACATAAATGCCACACACCCATCTAATTGTAACAGCTACACCAGCAGGACCCAGCTGCTTTCAAACCACCTACGCATCTTCCAACCGGCCATTTTCACTCTCACACCACAACACAGTGATGTTTATCAGCTGCCCACCAAAAAGCTTCAACATTAAAGGATGTGTGCAGAAACTAAAACCTGATAAGAACACTCAAGACCCAAAAGCATCAAGCCAATGATGGCAAGATCATTGCTCTGCTTCAGAATCCGAACAACGACACAGGACTACTTTGAAGGACAGGTCTCAAAGAGTAAAGAGGACAACTGCTTTCCAGGTGATAACCTCCACCAGCAGCCAACTGTATACAGATGACTTCCAGCTAATCTTGAGAGAGAACAATTCACTCTTCCCAAAGACAGACAAAACTAGAACAACCACAAATGTGGAATACCTACAGTTTTTCAAACAAGAGTTGGTACAAGAAGTTCACCCGTGAGATGACAGAAAATTGAAAATCCGTGAAGCAGCAGTTAACCTGACAGAATCAGGGGAGTTGAGGCTGAAGGGGCCTCTGGAGACAGTCAGCCCTCCCCTGCAAAGCAGGGCCAAGTAGAGCAAGTTCAGTTACCCTTCTATTATCATTTAGATAGTTTTTCATCTCAAGACTTACAAAAAGCTTGACATTTTTTTCCCCCATCATTTTTCATTACTTCCTTTCTGGAGGTTAAAGAGTTGCAGTGGGAAAAGGTGAGATCCTGGGACAAGGAAAAAAGGAAAGGTACGGAGTTCATTAATCTCTCTTTGGTAATCACATCATAGGGATTCTCACTGAGACTGTGCCACGCAGCGGAAGAGAGAAACACACATTAAAAAATGTAGCATTCCAGAAGTGTCGCAGGGCACACAGGTCTCTACAAGACCAAGGAGCAAGTTGTAATACTTTTGCAAAACAGTTCCCAGTCCCCCAGCCAGTAATGAAACAAAGAAGTCATATAAGACAGCCAGAAGAGAAGGAATTCTTAACTACACGGCACTGAAACAAAGCAAATATTAGAAGGGTTTAAAGCTGCTGAGTTATTACACAGCTGCAATTCCAGACCTAAAAAAAATAGCGTGTGTGGGCCAGTGGAAGACAGTATTACACAGCAAAGCTGATTTTAAGTGCAGATAATTCCCAATCAAAACATTTAAAGCACCCATAAAAATAATAGTGCTTCTTGAGGCTAATGCTAAGATTATCAACAGCAGTGTAAGACACGGTAAGAATATCCAACTAGTAGTTGAAGTCATGGCTACAAAGGATAGCAGATGAACCAAGACATAAAAGAATAGCCAAACTGCAGCTGTAAAGCATCAGATTTATTTTGAGCATTTTTCCTAAGGGTAGAGACTGTGGCAGCTAACCGTCCCTTCTCTACTGGCCCTCCTCCTCCATGCTGCATCTACACTGGGCAGCAGGAGCAGCTGGATGGGCACAATGTGCAGATCTGATTGTTACTGATGGGTCCCACTTTTGTGATGGGGGGGCCCTAATACAAACCCCTCCTGGCCCACCTCATCAGCCAGCATAGCACCTCCTGCCTTAAGCTCTTCAGGGAGGAAAAGATTTCACTTGGAGGCCTTAGGCATCACAGGTCAGATTTACAGAATAAAACTTTATGATGTGGATTTAAACCTCATTCAAAAGACACTGATGCTTCAAGTCAGCAGAAACTCCAGGGGCCTGGTCCTTTACACGTCTTGCTCATTTTCTCACCTTAAGCAGAGGCTGAGCAAAATAATAAATCAGGCAATCAGAGTTTGGGGCCTCTCTACAGTGTTTCAGAAGTAGGGACCCACACTCGGTTCTCTCTCCTTCGGCCAGCCCCCCTTGGCACTACCCTGACCAGTGACCTTACATAGCAGGAACAACACCCTGCAAGGGCAGCAGACACTTTATTAAATTCCCGTTAGTTCTGCCTTCCAAATTGCTAAAAAAGCAGAACATGACACAGCCAGGTTCCTGGGAGTCCACCAACATCACTGTGTCAGAACCACTGCTGCTAATACACAGCAGATCATGTGATGTGCAAAGACTGGTCTTGCTACAGACAGCTTGGAAGAGCACAGAGGAGGAACAGAACTAACTCAATCCCAAACAACTGTCTCCAGTTTTCAGAAAGCCAGTAAATATCCCTGTAAGACTGTAAGACAACAATTTTCTGACTGCTATTAGGTGATTTAAGACATCGCATACATGAACAGAAGGCCTTGTAACCCCTTCAAGGAAATTAAGCCTTTGGATTCCAGATGACTGTGTGCTTCTGCCAGCATAACAGCACCTCTGTTCACAGCTGACATGTTTGCAAAAGCACCATCTAAGCTGACATCCTTCCTTTACAGGTTAAGCATTTCATTAAAATCGCTCAAAAAAGAGGTTATGTCAAAATTAAAAAGATCTAATCAATGTGAAAACCACTAAACGTAGTAATACATTAAATGCATCTGCAACCTAACACACCCTCAAAGCATGTCTTGCTGCCTCCTAAGCTCAGCTCTTTCCCTAGTCATGAGTCACAGGCCTTTTACAAAGAGATTCCGAACTCCTACCACAGACACCCACAAAGAACATGTTCAAAAAATTATGTGCTACATACCTAAAAACACCTTTAGAAGATCCAAAATCCTAAGTTTTCACACAGGAATTTGACACAATAAACAAGGAAGATCACCAGTTTAACTGTTGCTGCCAAGTCCCACTATACATCCAGCTTGCTATAAAAAAATGTTTTTCCCTTATTTTTCTTAGGCCAGTGAGTTACTGACAGATTGATTAACAGATCTCTTGGAAAAGTTAGCAGACATTCAAAACACACAAGGAATAGGAAAACTGCAAGGAGTGAGAAAGGTTATTCTTTTCTGAATATTACCACCACAAGTAAGATGAAAGCTAAAAAGCCTCTCTGAGCAGAGCACGAAATCTGTTATGTTATCTCAAAACACCTAACCTCTGCAGTTGAGCAAAGCACAGGAGACAAAATAAGTTTGGCAGTTAAGGGTTGAAGATAACGAAGATATCAAGTCATTAAAGGAAACACACAGCAATCTTAACTGATAGGCAGCAACTTCACTAGCTATTTTAAGGACTCCTGTTTCCATAACACTCTACAAAACCAAAAAGTACAGCTTTGTGCACTATGTGGAGCAATGTAGGACAATTTTTCAAATATTAAAGAGTTGATATAAATAGTTGCTATTAATCATAGATACTCAAGCAGATTTCAAACTAATAAGTGTACTCCTACCACATGATTTCCTCCATTTAATAGCATTTTCACCAGTATCATAATTGGAAGTGCCATGCTTGTTAGAGCAAAGGAGTATTTAATAGTAAAAAAGTGGACTTTTTTTAAACTTTGAAATCCCCAAATAGCTGCTCAGCTAATAGCAGATGCTGGCTCAGCTCAAGGAATTAATTACAACAGAGCACTTCAGGTTTTACTTTTTTTGGATTATGCATGTGTTAATCTTGCAGGTAGGAAATGTCAAGAAAACAAGGAAAAAAGCATACGTATATTTTTTGTAATATTTACCTGTCATGCTGCTGTCTCTGTTTATTCCATTATGAAGTTTACAGTGAACAAATGCTGCATCAAATAACCATGATCCAAAGAGGTTCAAGATGCTGTTAACCTTTGGCCTGCGAGGAGCTGGAAGTGGCCGAGGCTCAGAGCTTGTCTGGTTTGGGCTAGAGAGCGGAGAAGTAGAAGAGGGTTGGTGCTGCACTTTTGAAGCATGTGCAGTAGTTACCTGTTTGAACAGAAGAACAAATCAGCTCCTAGAATCAAGGAAATTAGTTCCTCTAACCGAGGAAACAATCCAAAGGGTCAGCTACTCAAAGACAGAGTATGAAATCTTACAGTGCTGGTTTTCATCGTCACTTTGTTCACAGTCACTGCCCGATGCCTCCGGTTGTGGGGTGGAGTGGTGTTGGTAGCAGTGTTCTGGGGCATGCTCAGCCTGTTCACTGGTGTGGGTGGTGCACTGTCTGACCGGGGTCGGGAAATGCCTGTAAGGCCAGGAATAAAGCAGGCTTTCAGCAAGAATTCCATGGGCTCACAGAGAGCAGGCCATTAGTAAGCCCAGGAGCCTTTGGTCAATAGCCATGCCTCCCCCGTTCCCCAAAACGGCAGCAGCAACAAAAATGCCCCTCCCTATTTTACTATTAGCAGAAATAAATACATACACAAATGAAAACAGAAATTACATCAGATAAGCAACAGATTAAACACCAAAGGACCCCATACCTTAAGGCTGTGAGAAATGGCAGATGGGAAGAACCAGTCTAGAAGCAGGCAGAGGGAAAGGAGCAAGGTTCACTTGCCAAAGACAATTTCACAGCTCACTTATGTCAAAATTTAGGTGCCTCTCACCTTTGCCTTTCCTTCCCAGTCATAACTCCCACACCTTTTTCTGAGACATCTCTAAGATGTATGGCCCTTAGAGCCACCTTAGCTCACTAAATTAAAACCCATCCACCACACAGCTTTCTGCTCGGTTTGAGCTGAATCAGCTGCTGAACAGTCAAATACTAAGACAGTACACAAGACAGAGTAAGAAAGCAGAGCAAGCTGTAATTTTTCTGGCAGCAGCAGGACATTAGACCAGTTTTTAATCCAGCTTCAGGGAAATTCATGGTGTACAGAGCTCTTCCCCATGAGAATCAGAAGCAACTCAATGTCTACAAAACTTGATGTGACAAACACCATTTCTGCCCATTTTAATGAATTCCAACAACCCCATTTGAAAAATGAAGTGGGGAACCACAGTGTGCTTGAGATTTTGATGCAGATCTTTTTCTGACCAAGTTAATTAAAGCACCCAAGTACTTTTCATAACACATTACAGAACAATTTGCTTCTGCTAAATCATCAGTGTTACAGCCTAGGCAGAGTATGCACTATGAAACCTATTGTTTTGGTACATTTGGCTGGAAAAGAGGATGTACTAGCTTGCCAAACACATCATGTAGGTACCAGGGAGAGCAAGATAAAACCCAGTGTTTTAAGCACTCGTGACAGAAGGTAATGAGCTCTCCCACCAGCCTTCACTGAAGATCTTTCTGCAGCTCCCAAGTCTGCCTGAGCACACTCTCCCAATCTATACCTACAGCCTGAATTTAATTTTTCACTAAGAAATCTCCTGTGCTCCAATGCATTGTAGTCTCCATCTCTGCACTCCAGATAGGCTATTATCACTCTGGGTGCTTTATCTTGCTACAAGATCTTCTGAAGTCTTAAGTGTCTGATTCATAAAACCACAGAATAGTTTGGGTTCAAAGGGACCTTAAAACCCCTCCATTCCATCCCCAGCCACAAGCAGGGACACCTCCCACTAGACCACGTTCTTCCAAGTCCAGTCCAACCTACCTTGGACACTTCCAGGGATCCAGGGGCAGCCACAGCTCCTCTGGGCAACGTGTGCCAGGGCCTCATGAACCCTCACAGGGAAGAATTTCTTCCCAGTATCCAGTCTAACCCTGCGCTCTGTGCCCCTACAGGCTGCACTTCTCCAGGCTGATGGTCTCATTCCACCATCAGGCTTTTTTCTAATACTGTTTACATATCTGCTCTAGTCTCCTGCAATCTCTCATCAGCTCACACTTATGGCAGATGACATTTGCTTACACATATTTAAGTAGAAAAGCAGCTGGAGGCAGGCAGCTCCTCCGAGTTCACAATACCATGTATTCTCTGAAGAACTTTCAGTAAGTCTGAAGAACACTAAATATAATGCTTTAAATTTCAGGTACTCCATCTTGTTACTTAAAACTGACCAGCTAGATTTACTCAGTTACCAGCAGACACACAACAACTTTTTTACTCAGCAGTAGCAGTAATCCACTAACCATAAACTAAGGGGAACTTCACAAAGATCTGAATATGACAGTCCAAATTCAATACCTTATAAAACAGGCACACAGCAGTTGCCACAAAGATTAGAAACACGGTGGTGAGTGCTCACAATGTGCTAAAGCATAGCACTTGCATTGGTGATTAGATGGAAAGAGAAAAGAAACCTTGTTTGGGAAAGAGATCCTTGGTTTTGTTTTATCATATATTTCTGATTTGTTTTGCATTTGAAACTAAGGCCATCTACAACTTCATGCATTCAAATATTACTGCTGTGTGTACAGATTTTTTTAGAAATGATCTCAAGTCTCCTCCTCATCAATTCCAGGATTTCCTTCAAAAGATGAATTGCTATTCATGTATTTATGGAGAAAACAGATTTAAAGATACTAAAATAATAATTAAACTAATATTTCTAGCTATCCATGGGCAAGACAAAAGCATTACCTAGAAATGCATCCACTAAACAGCTGATTCCACGCATGGCACGAAAGAATATTTGAGGCAGATGTTTAAGGCAGGGGTACTGATTCAGTTCTTGAGTCATCCCACTCACATTCAGAAACTGCTCCTGAAATTTGGGGGTAGAGCTAATAATGGCTGGGTTACTCAAATCCACAGGATTACTGCCCAGAAAGAGAGCAAAATATATGTTAGTCAGTTTAAGAACAGCTGCTAAGATTTAAAAACACTTGAAGATGCAATAGTTTAAGGCATTCACATAACACCGCAAACCAGCATCCAATACAGTTTAGCTTCCCATCACAGGAAGGCAATTTTCTCTTCCTGGGTTGGCAGTATATAGCTGTCTTCATTTCAAACATTACCCAAACACACTGAACAATCATAGTAAAATAAAACAAGCCAGACCACACACTTGCTAGACTAATTATTGCAGCAATAATAATTACTTATGAGGTCTTTTGAACCCAATGAAGAGTTGCTTATACTGTTAAAGTTATTCTAGAAAGGTAAGCAACGAATTAAATACTGTCAAACAGTGACAAGAAGGGGAGTAAATTGTAAAAGTTTGAGCATTTTTTCCTGATTGACTCAAATCCTGTAACAGCAAATCTGTAAATTCCAAATTTGAAGAGTACAGTACTTGTGACACTAGTACTGCAAATGAAGAAGGAAGGTTTTTTAGTTAGTTAAGAAGTAAATTTTAAACAGCCTAATGTTTATCTAGCTTTAACTATTAAATAGTATTTTGTATCAATATTTTAATATTCTGGCCATTGAGAGCATTAATGTAATGCCACGTCCAAAAGTCTTTAAAACAAAACACAGCATTTGGTTCAGCTGCGCATTTAAGAAAGATGAACTTGTATGGTAAAATTAAGTGTACAGATTTCTTCATAAAAATAAATATATAAAACACCCATTTTAAAAATAAATAAGTTAAATTTAACCTGGAGAATAAATGAAAGTCGTAAGCATCTCCCAGATCTATTGTTCAGCTTTTCCCGTTTGTTATCTCAGAGAAACAAAATTCTATTGAACTCTTGTTTTTCAGATCCTCCAAAATGCCAAATAGCTAAAATAGATTTTAATTAACTGAACCAGTTTACATTTTGAAAGTCAGAATTCAAAGCTGAACGCTACTCACAGCCTGCCCTGCGCTGCTGCATGGCACTGGCACAAATCTCTCATTTAATTCTATTTAGGTGCTCAGTCTTGGCAATCTCCAGAGAAATGTTTCATTTGTCATGCAAACGTACAGAGGTGATTCAAGAACAGGAACAATGGATGGCTGTAATTACAATACCTCAGCATATGTAAAAAGCGAAACCATGTTTGTGCAACGCACTCATTATCCATTTCAAGAGGAACCAGACCAGCATCTTCATCAGGAATTTTGAATGGAGGAAACGAAGGTCCATATGTAAAACGCAGCAACCTAGAAAGCAAGTCAGACAGACCTGATCTTCAGCTCAAAAATTTAACATTGAGTTTGCACTCCAACAGCGTCAGCAGCCCACAGGTGAGTCCACAGGCAACAATGGAACATCCCAAGTTTTCCTAGAGATCCCATTTTATACAATCTCTCAGCCTTGGACAGTGCACACCCAGAGCCTGCCTAAAGCTCCAGCCAACCCCAAAAAAAAAAGCTATTAAGGCACAAGAACCCTCAGTCACTCAGCCAGAGGGGTCACCAGTTATCACAGCCACATGCACATCTGACAGGACACTAGCAAGTCATATTAGGTTGCAGCTCTAAATTCCAGCTCATGACTGATGACCTAGACTGTACCTCAGGACCCTGAGCAGCACCCACTGCTGTGACCTACAAGCAGCACAGGACGTGCAACCCACAGTTTAGTGAGTTCTTCAAAACAGATGCAACACATGTGCCAGAGGCTGGGATCTACAGACCAGCAAAGAGCAAACCAGTGATCTGAGTGCCATAAGGACAATGCTTAGGCAAATGGGGATCTTTCCCTAAAAGAGCTGTAACTACCTGAAGAATCACCAGTGAATTTCACTGAACTCCTGCTGTCTAATCTGACCCCTGCTTCATACCCAGCTTCACCAAATTACAGTTCAATTTCCCTGATCAACATAATCTTTGTTATGAGTAGAAAAGTTGTCCATTTTTTTTTTTTAAGTTGCAGAGTTAACAAGTTAAACCAATTGCTGTTGTAATAACTTCATGTTGTAATCACCCGTTGTTAACAGTTTTTCTTCAATTACCTGTTATGGTTAGAAATCAGCTCAAGTGTCCCCCTGCCGCTTCCTGGAGGATGACACCTGAGACTTCGGGTAGCGGGGCAGGGGGGAGGGGGTGGGGTGATGGCAGCGCTGGTATGCAGATGTGCAAGAAAAACCCCTAAACCCCTAAAACAACGTGCCACCATGGAATTAAGAGATCTAACTGATGTCTAAAGGTGAGGAACTTAATCCAGTGTCCGCTAAGATCCTTTTTACCTCTCACCCTAACCTAAAAGGATGTCGGCTAGAAAGAGGACCTCGAATGTCAGACTGAAAGAGTGGAATCTCCTACTGCTCTCGTGAGGACGGAAGCCCCAGCTCTGCCTGCAGACCAGCGGACACAGCTGCATCCTCCTCCTCCTCCGTGCCACTCCTGGGAGCAGCGGCGGCGTGGTGCGACCCGTCGGCTCTCCCCACCTGAGCTGATTTTTAATAAAGGCATTAAAAAAGGAGAAAGATCTCCTGCCCTATTTATTTCAATCTCGATGTTTTCTAAAGGAATAGAAGAGATCTGCACTGCACCTTCTAAGTATCACAGCATTCCCAGAAATCAGTTTGTCTTTCCCTAAGCTAACTTCTGTGATAAATGTATTAAATTCATGCTCATATAAATATGATAAATATGTTCGTAATTATAGAAATATATATCGAATCATGCTTTTAGAATGTATGTTACGGAAAGCACCCAGGTTTTAGAAATCTTACACAGGGGTTGGGAAATCGATTACTTCACTAGATTGTAACACAGACAGGTGTTCACTGAACAGAAGTCCAAATTAGCAAGAAAAGGGATTAGCTCCTGCAGAAACCCTGAGCCAGTCTCGGAACAGCCATCATCAGCCAATAACGACCGTGGATAACCGAGGACAGCCCTGGACTAACATGTTCCCGTGGACTTTACATGCATCTGTTCCCGGACACAGTATTGTTTTTCCCAAGGCAGCTTTGTCCGAGCAGGAGACAGAATTCCTCCCACACCAGACGGAGGGCAGAAGACTGCATGAATATTCGAATCCTTCCTCAGACGTGGTACACCGGACAAGGGATGAGGACCGCATGAATATTCGGGAAAAGAGAAAGAAACAAAGGAAACGTCGCTCTGGGCAAGAAAAACAGTCAATAACCGCGGCTCACCAGACAGACTTCGTGAACTCGGTAGATCTGATGCAAAAGGGGCTCAGATCTGTGTTCACCCAGTGCCGGAGTCCCGGGCTCGGCGCTGTCCCTTTGATTGTGGCTGTCAGAGCTTGTATTTCGATTAGTGAAATAAAATCTATCTTCTTTGAATTTTAATCTGGCTTTCTCAAATTATTGATTTGGCCTTATCTGGTTGCTGCCTATAACAATTCCTTGCAATGGTCAGGAAATGTCCCACTCATCCTTACTCACTTATAAAGCCATACAGGTTTCTAAAGCCATTACATTACAAGAGAAGGAGAAAAGTAGTCTATGGCTGACTCCGCAACCAAGAGTCAAACAGGCTGAATTTCCATCTGCCACTTCTCCCAGCAGTGGGTACTACAGTAACGTGCAGCCAATTAACACAAGTGTCTGAAATCACAGCCTATTTACAGTACCTAACCTGGAAGAAAAGAAGAAGAGCTTTAGGACATGAGGCCTTCTCCAGATGCAAGGATTATGAGGAATCCATTCGGTGCCAGAGCTGGTGGTGCAGCTGCAGTGATAGCTGCAGCTTGAGCTCCCTGAAGGAGGCTGGGGAAGAGGCTGGGAAATGCCAACCCTGTGCATAACAAAGGGCACTGGACTTGTGGCCCAGCCAGGTGCTCAGACTCTGCAAGAGCTGAGGACTAAGAAGGAAGAGCCAAGACTTGCACAAGCTTGGACTGTGAGGGGATAAAAGCCCAGGAGTCCTTTGCTGGGCTGCTCCTTGGGGGCAGCTCAAGCTGTTTCTGTGTTACTGTGCCAGGAATAAAGGGCTTTATGGAACAAGACAGCTGAGACTCCCATGGGAAACCTGGGGGGGAACCAGTGAGGAAAGCTGCTCTGCCTGGGAGAGTGGGGAGTGCAGGGAGCCAAGCAGGGCACTCCTCAGCTCACCAGAGCTGCTGCTGCAAAGGGGCTTCAGTCCCAGCAGTTAAAGTCACTGCTGGTGGAAGAGGGACTGCCAAAGAATCTTGGGAACGGTCAGATTGGGAAGTTTCCTTAAAACCAGAAATACACACATCTATATGAGGCAGCAAATGCCCTCCAGCCCTGTGTCCACCTACATTTAGTGCCCAGAGGCATGACCCCATGGTATGTTTTTGCTGAGGAATCACCTGGCTCTGGAAGACCCAAAAAGAGCCTGGCCCAACCCCATGCACTGTCATGCCCCACACCACTGCCTGGCAACACAGTGCACTGCTTCATTTCTCCCTATGACTGCAAGAAACCAGTTCTTCAAACAGCGTGATCAAATCTTTAATTACATATGGAACATTTTCAAGAATGACTGAAGACAGAAATAAATTTTAAGCCACACATCCAAGACAGTTAAAATATATTTAAAGCAATCTAGATGGGGTAAAAGTAGTATCTATTGGTATGGCAATACAATTAAATTCCAGTTTCATCCTGTTAAAAATCATAGCCACAGACACAAATGAACACTGCATATGTGTACAGATTTCCAAATATAATTTTCCATATGGTTTTAATTTGAAACATTTACTCTCAGCTTATTGATAATAACCTGATTCACAGAATTGTTTACTGAAACATTTTAACTGTTTGAAGTTGGAGCTTCATTGAAGTATTAAGAATGCAGCTTAAAATACCACTGAACTTAAAGCCAGCCTAACAGGAGCCTAACCTTCCATGTATCAGGCATGAACCAACTGAATACAGACTAAAACATTCCAGAAACCCTGCATACTCCTGTGCACCAACAGAACCAATACTGTTAGTCAACAGTGGGAGAGGAAGTGTAGGCACAGTATGTGGTGCAGAACACCAACACATGTTTTGAGACAGAGCTGTTCTTTTCAGATCAGTGAATCATAAAGTATTTTCCGTTATGTAACGCTACATCTAACAAACTAAAAATAGCTGAAGAAATAGCGTGGGAAATACACAGAACTTGTATTGCAGCTTTATTTCCCAGGGGTTTAACAAATAGCTGCATAACCTGGAAAAATCTATCCACACTTCACATTTTGACAGGTAATTCAAAGCAAAAGTTTTCAAAGTTACAATAAACCCTTGCAGAAAAATACACTATTGAATATTTCACAATGCAGCAACTTTAACACATCTTTGAACTTTCACAGGAATAAGTTACTGATATTTCAGGAGAGCTGGAAGGAGACCCAGATGACTCTCTTACAAGCAATTGATTCAGTTCTTTCCTCCAAGAGTCTGAGATTTGTCCCACAAAGACTCCACACCAAAAAGACCACAATATTAAGGGTACCGAAACTCTCCTCACGGTTCAGAACGTTCTGTTACACCCAAAACTCTCCTGCAACTCCCAGATGTGAACATTCCTTAGGTCAGTTTGCAGGTGACACTGAGGTGGGCAGGAGCTGACTTACTGAAGGACAGGAAGGATCTCTAGAGACATTTGGGCAGGCTGGATCAAGGGGCTGAAGCCACTCCATGAGGCTCAGCAAGGGAAAGTGATGGGCCCTTGGGTCACAACAACCCCAGAGCTACAGGATTAGGGCAGAGTGGCTGCACAGTGCTCCGCAGGAAAGTGCAGCTGGTGGGGGGGGCTGCTCAACAGCAGCTGAACAAGAGCCTGGTGTGCCCAGGTGGGCAAGAGGCCAGTGACACCTGGCCTGTACCAGCCATGGTGTGGCAGCAGGACCAGGGCAGCGACTGTCCCCTGTGCTGGGCACTGGTGAGGCACCTCCAACCCTGGGGACAGTTTTGGGCCCCTCATGGCAAGAAAGGCATCGAGGGGCTGGAGTGCATCCAGAGAAGGGAACAGGGCTGGGGAAGGGGCTGGAGCACCAGGAGCAGCTGAGAGAGCTGGGAGGGCTCAGCCTGGAGGAAAGAAGACTCCGAGGGGGCCTTCTCATTCTCTGCATGAAGGGAGACTGGAGCCACCAGAGGGTTGGCCTCTTCTCCCAGGTAAAAAGAGATAGGACATGGGGAAATGGCCTCAAGTTGTGCCAGGGGACATTCAGATTCGTTGGAATAGGTTGTCACACACTGGCACGGGTTACTCAGGGCAGTGGCGGAGTCACCAAAGGGTATGAAAAGACCTGTGGATGTGGCCATTGGGAACACAGGCTAGTGGTGGGCTTAGCAGTCCTGGGGGCATGGTTGGATTTGATGATCTTGGAGGTCTTTTCCAACGTAAACAATTCTACCATATATGATCCTCACTGTTCCCATACCCAGCAAGACTCAGTACAGCTCTTCTCCTCTACTCTCTAGAGCAGAGAGCCTGTGGTCTGCCTCTGTCCCATCACATCCCCAAGGAACAAGTGCCAGGCAGCTGTAACACAGTTTCAGCTCCTCAGGGTCCAAGCAGAGTCCAAGAGTCACCTCAAACCCAGCAGAATGAGCACTAACAAGCACCTAATAATTTTCATGGTGACACACACACATAATGCTATACTAATATTCTTGAGTTATTCCTCAGGGGATATGATGAAGAGTCACAATCATAGAGACTAATACACACACACGCCGCAAACTGCCAAATATCACAGAGGTGCTATGCTTACACAAAAACTGAGAGAATCCCACTCAGATCTCCCCTTGCAGAACAAAGGAATACACACACAATCCAAGGATACAGCAAGATCTCTCACCTTGTATTGCTTATTCACTTTTGGATTGCTGCACATTTCACAAATAAGCAACTCCAAAACACATATAACCATGATTATCCCCACACATGCATTTATTTCCATGGGATTTCTCCTACCTGGAAGTAAGGGCACAAATGACCTTGCTCCACTGCTCAACTACTGCAGGATGATGTCGCCAGTTAGCCACCATCTCTTTGGCAGTTTTCCAGTAAGGAGGTGTTGGAAAGCACCGCGTACAAGCAAGTAACCATACCTCAAACAGCACGCCAATTAATTTTTCAGCCAGATTCTCAGCAATGCCACCTTACAACAGAAACCAAGCACACCTTCAGTTAGTGTTCCATCTAAATAACTTCAAATATCTTCCCAAAGCGGTTTTGGTTAAAGTGCATAATAAGTATTAAGCCCTTTTTTTCCCATAACTTTTAAGAATGATCCTTGATTGCTTCCTACAGCTGATTAGCCTTTTTGTAAGACCAAGTACAATAGATAAGGACCAGCCCACGTGTGTAATAAGGGACAGCAGGAATTCACCAATCTTAGGCAGTCTTCCATTGCACTGTGTCTATACTGAAGTCTTTTTTTAAATAAATAAAACTAACACTATTATTTTGCACTAGGCAGGCTGAACAGCAAAACAAAGGGGTTTCAGTGAAACAAACAGGAACAACAGTGTCTGAAACTGCTCATACCAATCTGTTCCTGTATAAAATCACTGTCTTGCAAAAATACTTTCAGGAAAACTCAGCTCCAAGTCATTCAGTCTTTTTAGGCAATGCTTTATTTTGGAGTAAAGGGGCAGAATTAGGAGTGAGCTATTGTGCTTTGGTAGCTCTTAAGAGCTTTTAATGGGTTGCCCCATCCTGCTGGCAGCTGAATGTTAAGAAGAGCCAGAAGTTTTTTAATAATTGAACCAAACGGAAGATGAACATGAACCTTGCACAGTTGGAGCTGCTAGAAGAGTGTCATTGATCTGAAGAAGAAATAATAACAAAACCTCCCAGGTTTCTCTTGCCATAATTGTTGACTCATGCGCCAGCTTCTGGACAGCTTTCAAAACCTGCAAGCAGAGTCTGATCTGACTGGATCCCGGGTCTGGTCTGCAAGAGAAGAAAACAATGCTTAAGAAATAGAACTATTAAGTGATGTATTCAGTAACATGCACTTTCAGCATGTTCTACTTACAAAAGGAAACAAGTATTATTGAGACCTAAGAACATGAGCCAATATGCTTCTGTGCACCTCAACTCTGTCTCTAGGCATCCTAACTCTGCCTTAATGAGCACAAGATGCACTGTAACACTCTTCTCCATGTGAGACTCAATACACAGAGCAAGCACAATCCATCATCTAAGATTTATCTTGGGCCAAACAATGACAATCCAGTTGAGACATCATGAATTACTACATACCTAATTCACAAGTGGCAAAACTAGGAGAACATATCGTTAGCAAAATAATTTAAATTCTTCCTAGTTCTCCTCTTGTTTCCAAATCAACTCTTATCACTTCTTCCTTTGGTCTGATGTTCCTATTTAATGACCCCCTTCTAGATCTTCTGTAAGCAGTTAGAAGTAAGGAAGGAAGAAAGGAAACAGTTTCATATTTCCTAGGTTTTTCCTTTATTAATAATCAGATCCACACTGGCACTACTGAGCCACTCAACACAAAGTTGCTCAGAAGCAGCACAAAACAACATCACCTCCTCCCATAAGTTAATCTGGACAAGGCAGAACAGGTACAAAACAGTAATGTGACATATTCTGGACAGTATCTGATGACACTGGTAAAAAAAACTGAGGAAGCCCAAATTTTAAAGGGTGAAAGAGGAGATTACAAATTAGAGTGCAGTATATGTAAGGCATATTTCAACCTACGCATCATTTCGTGATCCCTCCGACCACCACTGAAGAGATGACAAAAAAAATCATAAAAGTATTACCTTCCACCGGACTACTAAGTAGTATTACCAGATTCCTACCAAACATCTTCAATGTGGTATAACCCACAAGTCATGTTGCATAGCAAGCAGCTCAAGAATGGGCTGGTCCACTAAATACCACCAGCTTTTATCTCGATAGCATAAATGCTGTACTACAGTACTGAAAAAAAAAAAGATTACAAAGAGACAAGATAATGCCTAATGCAAAACTGCACACTACTAGCCACAGTTGAGGACCTCAGTGGGTTGCTTGATGCTAGTGCTAGATCATAACCCAGAGTCTCTCTTTAGAATAACAAACTTTGGGATAAGCGAGCCCTGCCTTGCTTACAGCACTATTTTTTGCCTGAGCAACAACAGAGCAGATTGTTTCAGTCAAAAGGTATCCTTAATCGATACAGGTTTGAAGCTTCCAAGTGTGCTTCAAGGTTTGTCTCCCCAATCACTTAGAGAAACCATAAAAAAACAGGGCTTATATGCAAGCTAACAGGATACTTCTGCACTAATCTTGTAAAGGCAACTCAAACATTCCTGTCCATCTAGGACTTCCTCTTGTCTACAAAGTTGACCCAGTGGCAAGCACTGCTTGCACTATTTCTAGACTTCTAGATGTCTAGATTTCTACAGACTGTGGCTTTTTGGCCATACTCCTTCAGAAGTACTGTTCCCATGATTTCATATGAGACTCATATGAAGTTATTACAAAAAAAGTACTTTGGCAGTCACATGTTCCATGGTCTCTCAAGCAATTCCAGACATTTCTGTTGCAGAGGACCTGGATATCTGTACCTCACTCTCCTGGAGAGGCAATACAGGGGGAGAGAGTTCTCATATTTCTTTCTAACAGTGTTTGTGGCACTAAAACTTTATCTGACAGCAGTAACAACCACTACTGCTAAGTCATCTTCAAGACCTCTTGGATATTCTAGGGTTGCCAGGGATTGAAAGCCTGGGGGCTGCCTGGTGACCATTCAAATATGTCAACAGTGTTGGTTTCTTCGGGGTGGACAGAAGGCTAGTGCAAGAGGGAAGGAGGCAAACATCCTCTCCTCCATCACTGCAGCAGATAGAGGAAAGCTAACTTGGCTCACTCAGCCTTCAGAGTTTTCTCTTTCAGCACCACACTATTTTAAGGACTGTGCATGTAAACATTTGATTCAGCTGAGCATTCAGACTAGAATAATCTATATGCACCTGCTCTGTATGGGTGTACACAAGCTCCTGAGATGCCATTTACACTGAAGTGCCCACTTCAGGCCGCTGTGTTTTGCACCTCACCTGTATGTCACCATCTGAGTCTGATGCCTGGACAGCTCTGGGGCACCACTTTAAAGGCAGCCAAACCAACAGCTACATCATTTCCAGAGAACCAGGACAAAGGAAGCTATTTTAATCACAACCTTCCACAGGACATAGGCTTATAATAAAGATTTAATATCTTCAACACAAGAACAGATTTTTCTAGGAGATGATAGTTCAACACAGGTTGCTGTAACACCTCCTGGGTAAGTATTCTACATGAGTCCATCATCATCAGCAACCTGCATCAATTGGGTAAACCCAGAAATCATTCTCCTCTTTCCCACCACAGACACCTAAGTCTGAATCTTTGCTTTTATTCAAGGCAGGTGTGCACAACTCAGTTCTGTATTCCATTTGCAGTATAGAAATTTCTCCTGTTGCTGGAGTGAATTCTGAACACGGCACCCTGGAGGACAAAACTTAAAAAGAGAGTAGGGACTTGAATATCAAGTGTTGACAGCAGCAGCTATGAAAAATCAGCACTTAAGATACATCTCAGAGGTTCTTGAAAGAAAAACTTACAAAACAGCTGTACTACAGTATAGCTAATGATTTTTCAGCCCTCCCTGTCTCTAGGTGTTAATTATTTCATTCAACAACTATCACGCATAGTCTACCAGCCTACATCAAGGTCCAGCAATGATTTTGGGAGAGAAGGGTGAAGTTGAAGCTTGTGCCAACAGCATGAAAGAAACTGTACTACTGAGCTGGCTGCTACTAGGGCCCCCAGTGTGAGAGCAAGCAAGGGATCACAGAAACAACTATTTAATGGACTAGTGAAGAATTTCTTCTCTGCTGTGCCAAGGGAACAAAGGATTCCAGACAGCAGACTGTATTCTGCACTTATTAAAGCTTAGAGACAACCTCCTGCCACCATCTAATCCAGAAGCTTGCTTTCCTCAGACTTGTGTCATTGCCTTGACCATCCTTTAACGGGAATTAAAATGCATTTTCACTACAAGTTAAGTGCAACAGAAGCTAAGAGTAGGTGGTAGACTTCAAAGCAATCAATAAACAGGAGAAAACTCCTCTGAATTTGCAAAAGTTATTATTCAAAGTCCTTTATAAACAAAGCCTTTTCTAAAGTGACCCAAGTGCAGCTGAGCACTTTGAAGGCCACCTGCAGTGACACATATTTAATGCTGATAAAAGCAGATGATCTGATGTTTACAGACATATTCTAAACATTGATCTGAAGTTAAGTACCTTTTCAGGGACGCTATTTCATCTTACTTACCCAGTACGTATGTCTAACAGCAGCAGGTAAACTTACCACAAACTATAAATAAGGTAATGATGTTTGTGCACTCTGACAACGTAGCTGTGTACAAGACCTAGAAACATGTCTATCTCAACGCCACCACCCAAGGATGTCAGGCAGCAAGCACTCTGCCAAGAGCTTCTTTCAAAACTACCAGAGAACAACAGTCAGCATAACCATGCACATTTAACAGGCAGCAAGATGCAGGCACAGAGCAGACACTTGCAGCAAGATCCTTCAGTACATCACAAACATAGTGAAATCTTGACTAACAAGGGCTGGGCATGCTGTTCTCTTAGTTTATCTCAGTTTTACACAATGAAAAGCACATGGTCACACAGCAATGCACTTCTGCTTTTTCCTTACCCTCCAGTCATCCAAGAGAGATAAATCTTGAACCTCTTGGGACAATACACATTCAAGTATATGAACTATGTGTGATTCTAATTACCTAACCACAGCAGCAAAATCTCAATTTGCTACTGCAGAATTACAAAAGACATTTGAAGAAACACCTTCCTCCTAAGCATGCAGCAGTAGCAGTCTTATTTTACTCAAGAGCCTCCACACATCATGAGTCCTCTGACAGGTTACCTGCTGAAAATAGCTTGGAATCCCTAACACTCACCTTGGTACAAAGAGATTTTGGAGATGTTTGAGAATGCTTTGAACATAAAGGTTTGGTTCCTTAATAACAGGTAAAGGAATAGAGTCCTTAGGTAACACAAGAGCCATAATCCAATCTGTATACACATCCACACAGTATTTCACAGTATCGCCATCCAAAGGCAGGGTCAGTCCATAACAAACCACCTCCATAGTCCATTTTACCTACAAACACAAAGCAAAAGTTATTAAAAATAAATATTGGTAAGTAAGTACTGGTAAGACCACATTAGCTCTAACTCAAAAAAATAAAGCAACAGTAGTTATGTTGTATGGGCAATTCTGTTTAACATATCCTGCAAGGAAACACCAAACCAGTAACTCATGTATCATGATATTACTAAGAATATGAATAAATGGCAAATCACTCTCTAAATCCTGAATCTCTTAGATCTCAGCTGTAGAGAGAACTCTTCGGAACACACAAAAGCTGCTAGTGAAACATTTTCAAATTCTAACAAATACTTGTTCTATACAAAGACTTTTTTTTGAAGTCACATACTGTTGCTTCAAAACTGAAGGTAAGTCCATGGGTTTGAGTTTTTTTGTTGGTTTTCTTTAGCCTGAATTTCTTGGTATAGTAGCTCAGGCAAACATTTACTATTAAGTCATGAAGTATACTGTTGCTATGATCTAGTTGCTAATAAAAACCCTATGGAGATCATTAAACTAAAAATGTAACACATTTCATAAAACTTGGGACAATAAAGAGAGAAAAATAAAAGAGGCCATAGAAAACTATTAAACTGTCACTCCGACATGAAAGAAACTATCATCTCCAAGGAAAAGCACTTACTTCTTTGTCTGTTTTTAGTAAACTCTCACTTCCAACAGATGATGTAATTAAAGCTTGTCCAAGAGGACGCACCACTGCATTTGCCACTTCTCTCCCCACATTCTCAGGATAGCTGTGAAGTACACTGGTATTCCCCTGATCATTTTGAATGACAAGATGCAAGGATCTCCACTCTGAGTACATAGTGCCTCTGTGCTACAATCCAAACAACAGCTGGGGACAAGGAAGAAAAAGAGACAATTAGTTTACAGGTCTATGACACGAGTTAGCAAAACTGAGGCTGTGTATCACAATCCAGACCCTTGTAAATTCAAGATGCACATATAAATTTCATACATTTGACAATCCAGAAGAGATTCCAACAGTTGTTCTTCAACCTTAGTATGTTTTTTACCAAGACAAGCTTTAACACAGGTTGATTACAGGGATTACAGCAAGTTTCAGCTCAGGACTATATGCCCATTTTAGATACTTAAACCTGATAAGTGACTTCACCTCACACTTCTGCTTGCACCATCTTTGCAGGAAAGATACTCCCATTTACACAACATCTTTAGGTAAGTAGAAAACAGTTCTGCAAGTACTCTGCTCATGAAGCAATGGCTGCAATTCACCCCATTCCCTTTTTCACCTCAACAGCAGTTAAAAAGAGACACCAGGAAACTTCCAGGAAAACCTTAGTCATTTGAGAAGAAAAAACTCAGCCTCTTTTATATTCATAAGGTATTTCTACAGCAGGCACTACTCGAAACTGGTAGCTGGAAAATGCGATTCAATGACAATGAAGAGTGCCCTTTATCTGCAGTGACTGTTCAGGACTGGCTGAGCCTTTAGCTGCATCACTAGCTTAAACCCAGCACCACTTTACAGTTTCATTACAGCACATACAGGTTCCAAATCTATGGCATTGGGGTGCATTTCAAACCCTTGTAAAGTCAATACACACAGAGAGTCACTCCATAAAAATCTACAACTGTCCCACATATTCCAGACAGAAAAGCCACTAGGAAATTTCCCAGGCAGTGCTCTCAGAACCAGACACAGTTCTCCTTTCAGTAACAATCCCAGCACAACTGCAGTTGCGTATTTCCCCTCACTGCCATTTGAGATCAGGAAGCCAAGGTGACCGAGAACTAACCAGGTTTTTGCAGTGATAGGAGCTTGGGATGGGTATTTTGGCACTGCTGTGAAACCTCAACCAAGAGAGGCATTTAGAAGCAGCAGAAGTTAAGCTGTGCTCCCACAGTCCATCTCCAGGCAGCAGCACCCTTGTGTCCTGAGCAGCGGCTCGTGCTGCACCAGCAGCACCCACACCACCTTTGTGCTGTATGGGGCAGGGCAGGGAGCCAGGCCAGAACCCCCTGCCCTGGGAACAGGCAGGGAAAGGCAGCACCAGTCATGGGACTGCTCTGGGCAGCTCAGAGACACCCACCACGCACAGCCAATTTTGATCCACACATCAAACACATGCAGAGATCTGATCTAACTCAGATGAGAAACATCTGTGCAAACACAACAGAGCAGTGAGGACCCAGGGCCAGAGGGGTGGCAGGAACATCCCTCAGACACCAGAGTGCTTTGTACAGGCTTACAACAACGCTAAACTGCTGCTGAAGCAGGTGGTACCACAGCAGCCTAAGCCACCAGAACTGTGACTGCGCCATCTCCTTTACCTCCTCTCCCACCAGAATCAACAGCCTTTTATCCATTATCTGTGCCAGGTGACCACGTGAATAAGGAAAACAGGGTTGGCACAGGAGAAATGCAAGGAGTTTTCAAGAGACACAGCTCAGAGCAGCTCAAGCTGTCACGCATGGCACTCCAAGATCCGTTTGCCAACTACACTTACCTAGTACAATTTGGAAGCCAGTCAGTTATACAGGGAATATTTTGAACACTTCCCTTAGACATTCACTGGCCCAAAACCAAACAAAAAGCCAGGACCGGAAATACACATTACATTCCTAGTGAAAAGCCTATTTAAACAATCTGCCTATTTAGCTGACTCCCCAAATGTTTATACCCAAAACCTATGCAAAAAGCCTGATGATTTCCTTCAAGGGAGACAAAAAAGTGAGGCAGCAAGATCTTGTCTTCCAAACTACATCCTTTGCGGTTTGAGACAGCAACCACATGTGCTTATCTGATAGTGAGTTAACCAGAGCAGCAGCAGCCTGCAGGATGTACAATCCCTCCATCCTTCAGGAACCTTCCCTCCTCTGGGGACTGAGGCAGGGGGAATGCTCATATCACTGTGGTCAAAACCCTTAGGCTTAGAGAAAAATGGCAATTCCAAGACACAGAAAAGCCATGCACACAACCCCCCAAAATCAAACCAAACCGAAAACCCAAACAAAAAAAAAATACCAAACAACACCTACAAAATCCCAATCCTCAGTGATGGCTTTGATCACTGCTTAGCTCCACTATCTAGGTTTCCATACTGGTATCTTTTCTTTTCATATCCTATAGCCACAGACATGCGTCATCTTCCCCCTTCTCTCCTACCTGACCACCATCTTAGTCTCCATTGTGTGTTTGGAGTCAAAGCAGAAGGGACAGAAGCAAGATACAATCCACTTTCCAAGTCTTCCCCCTCCTCTCGCATCCCCACAGCACTTTGCCTCTATCCCCAGAGCAGAGTCCCTACCCGCTGTCCCACAAGGGAAGAGGGGAAGCACTCTCCATTCCTCTCCTGTGACACAAGTCCATCAGAAGCATGTAACCCTGTAACAGCATTTGAGGAACACTGGTTTAAATAAGCTGATTTGAACTGATAAAACAGCATGTCTTTTCCATGCCTGCCCTCCAGCTGGCAGTAAAGGGCTCATGGCAGGAGCTGATCAATGTGTGATAAGCACAGCACACTCACTGTGGCCACTCGCATCCCAGAGCAGGGTGCCCAGGTGTGTGGAAGTGCTGTACCATACAAGCAAATGGCAGGCAATGCCTATGCGGGAGCTTTCTCATCTAGAAGAATCCTGCTGCATTTTAGAAAACTTTAATTGCACTAAGGCAGGGGAACACGAGAACATAATCACCTGCCCTCATGCAGCTCCCTGCCACAATGAAAAGAAGATGCAAAGCTCTTCTGGGTGACCCTTCCACACTTCTGAGGAGTAGCACTTTTAACAGATACATATAACAGGATATATACAATATGCCATGCTGAAGAAGTTTAGCAACAGGACAACAAAACATCTCATACCACGCACTCCCAGCCTGCTGCCTGACATTCATACATAAATTTAATCATCAGCCTGTATCTTGTTAATATTTGAGGCTTCCTTTTGTCTTGCCGTAAAAGAAGCCTTCTGTTCATTTTAGCAATACACAGGGAATACTGAAAGAGGTAATTGGTTCAGATGCAAAATCCTTATGAGGGAGATTTATCAGGGTATCAATCTATTCTCCCCCTTACATTTAGCAGTTAAAAGTTTTTATTTGGAAGGACTAGAAGCTACTTTTTATTTAAGACTCCAGTTCAACTGCTACTTGAATTGGAAACGGCTGCAATCGTTAGGATTGGAGTATCTCTAAATGTATCTAGTATGCAGCTTCTTCTAACTGGACTTAAAAAAGGAATTAAAAAAGGTTGGAAAATCTCCACACAATGATATCCAAAACAATATTCCTCACAGATTCCACACACTGACCAACAGCTTCCTAACTTTCCTCAGACAAAGAGCACCTAATGCTGTGCAGCAGCAGGACTCCCTCCCTTCCGAGATGCTGTATTTATCAGAAACTACTGAAACACCAACAACAAACTGAAGACCAAGAAAGCAACTGCCTGACTTTGACTTCTGTTTTTGCAATGCTTCTGCATTTCAGAAGCACCCTCAATAAAGCACCCTCACTTGCCCAGCTAACATCTCCCAAGTTTCATGAAGATGAATATTGGCACTTCACATACATGTCTTATTGGGGCTCAAATCACTGAAGACTCTCAGAAAGCTGATTAAGAGGAGGGGTGAGTAGAATAATAAATAAACCTCTGTTTTTCACCAAGCAGTTTTACACACTCTTGTATGCTATATGTTCACTGTATGTTCCTGGAGGCTGCACTACATAAAATATCCTCACACTCTCACAGACAAACCTGGAAAGAAATCACCAGCATTAAAACTAGCAAAAGCAAGGAGACATTCATTTACTATGAAACTGAGCATTAATTCCAATATTCCCTAGTGTGGTAAATAATCTGGATTTCAATGTATTTCCTCCCAATCGGTTTCAACTTAGGAACTTCGGTTGTTATCACCGTATAAACCACAGAATCTGGATGTCTCAGCATTGAAGACCCAAGATCCTCAGTTCTCAAACACTGCAGAAGCCAGTGAGCACAAAAGAGTAACAAGTCCATAAAACTCAAAAAATAAAGTTCTATTTCCAGTTTCCAAAGATTTAATATGAACAGCTGCAGCCAACATATTTAAACTCCTGGATCACTGAAGTTAGACAGTGAGAACTAAACAGTGCCACATTCTGCAGTTACTGTGAAGGAAAGTGCAGAAGGTCCAAGCCTGAAGTTGAGGTGTTCAGAGCATGTGCAGGAGAGAGGTCAGGGAATCAATGCTCATGTACAGAGCAGTTCCTCAGAAAACGTGCACTGAGTGAGGGAAGTGCTGGGGGCAATCATGAACATTTAGTCTTTTGTGTTCAGCAGCTTCAGATGTAAAATGAACTATTTTCCTACAATGCAAAAGAACTTCAAGCACAAAGACAAGCTGTTCCAAAACTGAATCCTTCTTGGCTTTTACTAGAACCAAAAAAGCAGACCAGACACAACGGATAGTACAAGAAATGCAAACAAAGACCATCAGCAGAGATAGGCTCACGGAAGGCTGAAGGCCTAATTGAGCCTAAACCAGAGAAAAAACCATCTACATCAAAGTTCTGGGATATCACATATGCTTTACTTCCCTGGAAAAAAAGAAAGTCCTCTGGTTTAACATGACCTCTGCTACCTAACAGTACTAACATCTGCTCTCCAGAGGAAACAATTCTTGCCAGAAAGCCATCCTGCCACAACCCACCTTCCCCCAAAGCACAAACCAGACATTTATGAGCAATTTTTCTCAGTCATGTGACATTCTGAGCATGAACAGCTGCTATATGCCCACTTGTCCCACTGCCCTCCAAGTTCACGTTGGAGAAGACGAGTTAGACCTAGCTGAGACTAACTGCACCTCTGGTATTAAGCCTACCAGGCCTGAGGAAGCACAGCCCTCCTTGTAGCTCACCTCTGGAGCCACCTAACAGGTTAGCTCTGCCTAAGGCATGCACTGTGTGTAAAGGACAACAGCCAAAGCACAGAGCAGGCAAAAAATAAAAATGATAGAAGACTGAGAGAAAGACCAGCAGAAAGTTGCCACTTTAAGTATTCTGTTAAGGAATTAAAAATATATACTTGTCAGGGTTACTATTAATTGTTTTTAAAGTCTATATTCAAAGCAAGAAGAGAAGAGGCAAACAAAAAAACAAACTCCTGTCATCCTTTCCCAAGCCATTCAGCTACAGCACTACCAAGGGTCAGAGAAGAGAATCACAGCTACCCTTGCCCTGAGAAGACAAATTTGTCAGATTTTATTGCATTACTACAGCAGAATTTAATACATGAATGCGCCACAGGGAAGGCTGGGTCTCAAACATAAAGTGCCATTTAGGCCACAGGATTTCGGTCTCACTATCTCCAGCACTCCCAGTTCATGGACCTCATCGCTTCTAGCTCCTGGGAGCACTGCTGCACACAGCCTGGCCAAAGAAGGAGGCAGGGCACTTGCTCTAGAGAAGGTCACTGCCTACAGGTTGCATACTGTTGCATGTGAAGATGAGCAGAGCCATAGGAAAGCAAAAACATTTTGTATGTTTTGCTTATTATTCTGCTTTCAAGCATCATTACTCAGACATCAGTACTACTCTGCTTCTCACTGTCACTCTCATTTTTAACAGTAGGTTTGAGAAAATTAACTTCCAGGCGAGTCACCTAAGAATTTAGTAAGTTTTCAAACCCCTCATTTGTGCGAAAAACTATTTAATGAACTTGACCACAAAAGAGTGCAGTCGACTGAGAAAAATTTTTACTCAACAGTTTCTTTTACATTGGCACTTATTCAGTCCAGTTTCTCGTGAAGTCCCCAAACTGCTCAAGCAGGAAGGACTCTCTGCAGGCACAGCCCTCTTACTCCGGGGAAAAGCCTCGCTACTGAGCCTGTTTGTCAAACAAAAAGGATCTCCTATCCACTGGGCCCAGAAACCAAATGAGCCAGGGAAAGCAGAATCCCTGCAGACCCCGGGAGGCCTGAGCCAGGCACGCTCGGACCAGCGGGCTGTTGGTCGGACTCTGCGGGGAAACAGCGACACAAACTTTTTCTTCCCTCAGGTCCAGTTCCCGCTCGCAGGTTCCACACGGGAGGAAGGACGCGGGTACCACCTCACGCTCCTCCCGAAACGCCGCTCGACGCCCGGGCCGGAGCAGGGGCCGAGAGGGGCCCTGGGCCGTGGGGGTCATCGAGAGTCGCTCCCGCCAGCCCTGCGGTGGCTCCGCGGCACCAACTAGGCGCGAGGCGCTGGGGGAGCCCCGGGGACAGGCTCGCCCATCGCCGCCCCGCTCGGGCCCCGCCGCGGCAGCGCAGAGGTCAGCGGGGTGGAGGCTCCGGGCGGCGCCCGCACCATAGGCCCCGCGGGCGGCGAAGCGGGCCGAGCCCGACGGCGTCGTGGCGGGAAGCCTGGCCGTCTTACCTGCGCCGAGAGCCCGGCAGACATGTCGGGGCGCGCCACTCCCTTAGGCCGCCGGCGCCACAGGGCCGCGGCCACACGGGACCGGGAGCGCCGCTCGCCGCCCTCGGCCCGCACCCGCTTCCGGCAGCGCCACAAAGCGCACAGCGGGGCTGTCCCCTGCGCATGCGCGAGCCCGCTATAGCGCGATTCCCCACCCCTGCACGCTACTCCTGTGCCGGCGGCACCGAATAAGTCGCAGGGACAGGCTGTGCGCACGCGTAGAGCGGCCGCCGCTGTGCCTGGCGCCGCCGCGGTGTTCTCGCTCTTAAAGGGGCCGCGCACGCCAGCCCCGCCCGTACCCCGCGCTCCCCGCGGATCCCGGAGGCTCCGCCATCTCGCCGTTCCCCGGGCGCTGCACCGGGCCCTGGGAAGGGCCTGTGCGGCGCACCGGGACTGACTGCCCCCGGGCCCTCGGGTGGAAGGAGCTGTTGGCGGGCCGCTCCAGCTCGAGCACCGTGGGCAGTGACCGGGAGCCGCCGGTGCCGTTCCGCTAGCCTGGCTCCGGTTCCTCTTCCACTGCCAGCGCGGGCTCTGCTGCTGTCCGGCCTGGCCTTGCCCTGCCCTCAAGCCCCGCTGCTGCTGCGCCTCGGCAGCCGCAGCTCAGCCTGGCTGTGGCTGGGAAGGGACAGTGACAGCACCAGCTCCGTTTCCCCAGGCCGTGTCTCCCTCTTCCCGCGATCTTTATTCCCATCCCGCGTTCATTTGCCGCTCCTCTGGCCCATAGTATTGACTAGTCTGCAGGTGCTGATGGTGCTTCGCTACAGCGACATGGGTTACCTGGGTTCAAACTCTGGGCAGAAGTGAGGGGGGATTCTGCCCCTCTGCCCACTCAGGTGAGACCCCACCTGCAGAGCTGCCTCCAGCCCTGGGGAGCCAACATCAGAAGGATGTGGAGCTGCTGGAGGGAGTCCAGAAGTCGCCATGGAGATGGTCCCAGAGCTGGAGCCCCTCTGCTCTGGAGCTGGGCTGGGAGAACTGGGGGTGTTCACCTGGAGGAGAGGAGGCTCCAGGGAGACCTTGAAGTCCCTTCCAGTGCCTAAAGGGACTGCAGGAAAGCTGAAGAGGGACTTTGGGACAAGGGATGGAATGAGGGACAGGACAAGGTGGAATGGCTTCCTGCCAAAGAGCAGGGTTAGAATAGATTTCTTAAGTATTTTTTTAGTATTTCTTTACTATGAGGGTAGTAAAACAATTTTCCCAGAGAAGCTGTGGCAGCCCACCTGTGGAAATGTTCAAGACCAAATTGGATAGGGCTTGGAGTAATCTTGTCTAGTGGAAAGTGTCCCTGTTTATTGCAGGGGGCTTGGAATAAAAGGCTTTAAAAAGTCCTTTCCGACTACTTTCTCATTCTGTGAAACACAGCCAGTGGAGAAGGCAGCACAGGGCACTCTGCAGGGAGCAATGCCTTGCTCGACAGCACTGTTTAGGGATGGTACAAGGGCCTGGTGTCCTGAGAGCCCCTGGCGATGGGCCCCTTTACCTCACCCGCTGCTGCAGCTGCGGAGCAGCACCATCTGCCTGCCTGTATCACCCTGGGGGCACGATGTGTTCACCTCTCTGCAGTGTTCTCTGCTTTCTGCAAGCAGTGCAGCAGGTGCACTGCTGCTAAAGTCAGCCCGGTCTCACAGATTCCTTATGGGCTGTTCCACAGGGGCCAGGTTTCCAGGTAATTTCTTCAGCATTTGCCTGCACTGTTTCTTGTTCAGTGCAGCACTAAGATGCCAACCTAAACAAACAGGAGCCTGCAAAGTAATTTTTAACCTCTTATATTGCCATCCATTGATGGAACACCATATATCACAGTGCAAACTGTATTCCTGTTCCCCTTCCTGGCAGGAAGACTTCTAGTCTGCACATTCTCTGCATGGAGACTGCTGACAGCAAGTGATGTGAGTTTCATAATAAAGATTTGCTCAGTGCTTTTAATGTAAATCTTTTCCTCCTGTTTGTTCTGCCCCCAAGGGGAGAAGAAGGCCCTTGCAGGACATATCCCTTCACAATACCATGAATCTTTGGTCCCTAATTAAAAAAAAAAAAAAAAAAAAAAAAAAAAAAAAAAAAAAAAAAAAAAGAGAGAGAGAGAGATCTGAGTTAGTCAGGCTTCTGGTAGTGATAGAATGCAGCACAGATGGAGAGGACTGAGTGGAAAGTGCATTTTTGTCTTGGTCCAAAAGACAGGTGTCTGCCAAGGAAGGGGGGAACCTCCCTTGAAATGGCAAATATGACCCCCTTCCCTCTGAATTATTACAACTTTGAAATTCCAGGGCTTTCAGACAAAGGTATGAGAGGAGGAATAGCGGTTCCTCAGCAGCGTGTGTGTGTATAACACGGCAAACAAACGGCAGCCCCGGCACAGCGAGGAGCAGCCGCAGAGCCCCAGGGCCGCCTTGTCCCGCTGCAGGCGCCTTCCCCTGCCGTGCAGTTCCGGGCGCAGCCAGCAGGGGCGCTGCTGGCTCCCGCCGGGCGGGGCGGGCGATGATTCCCCCGCGGCTGCAGGGGGCGCTGTGGCGCGAGCTCGGCCCCCTCTGCACACGGCACTGGCGGGCGGCCGGCGGGAGGGATGGAGAAGGGGCTTCCTTTGGAGCCCTCAGGGACAGCCGGTCCCGCTGCGCCTCCGCACGGTGACATGGACTGCAGCAGCAACCTTGGAAGCAGCTGGAACGGCAGAGGCGGGCGCACCCAGGGTGACAAATGAAATGTAAGAGAAAATTCCGCAGCCGTAGCAGGGGCCACAGGGCATCACGGCAGGCAGGGATGGGGGCTACAGTGCAGCAAAAACTCGGAGCAGTGGCAGAAAGCAGCCTGGTTCCTGAACATGGCTGGGAGACCTTCCCTCGGACAGGGAAAGGGCTCGGGGTCCCAGGGCTTCCCCTGAGGCACTGGAGCAGATGGTGAAGGTTCTTTTTTAGTGAGTGTGAAAAACGCCAATCATTTGTTTTTAAAATTTTAAAAGTTTAGTGGTAATAAAATGGTTATAAAAATAGTAATATAATTAGAGTAATAAAAATTTGAACAATTGAGGTTAGGACAATATGAGACAATAAAAAACAAAGAGTTACGGACAGTCCGGGTACCTCTTTCTGGGCAAAATAAGCCCAAAAAGGGACACACATTAACAGAGGATTAACCCTTAAAAACAACAGCCTGTTGCATATTCATACACCTCATACGTGATGCATAAATTCCATTCAAACAAAGGATTTTGGCTGGTCAGTGTAATCTTCTTCTTAATCCTAATGGTGTCTTCAGGGCTGAGAGAGGCCGGAAGAAGTTAGTTTCTTCTGATAATGGGGCAAAAAACTCTCTTTCTCTGAAAGATTTAGGTGTCCTGTGGCTGCTATCTGGTGCAAGTATCTCATTCCGTTCTTTAAAAAAATATCCCACATACAAAATTTCTATTTTAACATTATGTTGTAACGTAAAACTGTATTTAACACACTACTTTAAAAAATTAATACAGCATAACTTTCTAACATAACACATATAAGATTCATTTTAGTATTTGCGAAAAGCCAATCATAAACCACACATTTTCACAGTGAGGTAGGGTGTTAACAAGGTCCCAGTGCAGCGGCCACTCCCACAAGCAGAGCTTCACTCACGGTAGGAGAAGACAGCAGGAAATGGAGCCTCACAGCGGTGGGGAATTCTCCCCACAGCAACCACAGCCTGTCTCCCCTCTGATGCTGAGAGAGCGAGAGAGAGTGCCCAGCCCCTTCCCCCTGCCCAAAGCTCCCGCTATCTCTGCCCACCCAAAAGAAACCCCTCCGTTCAGAGAGCAGCCAGACCCCTTTCCCCTGTGTTATGGATATGATGGTAATTCGTGCTGATAGAATATGGATATAAGAATAAAATAGAAATCTTTAAAATCACACCAGCGAGGGAAAAGGGGATTGCTTCACAGGATGGCGAAACCCAGCTGGCAGCTGAGCAGGAGGTGTGTCATTACCATAGGAAGTGGACCTAGCCCGCACAGGAGATGGGTGTTCTCACCGGTGTGAATGCCTGATGGCCCATGGAGATGTACTTCTCAGACAGACAGAACCTTCAAGGACATACATCTGAATGCGGGATTCCGGAACCCAGGAGCAGATACACATCAGTTCCTGGACAAGGCTTTGTCCAGAGCAGAACAGAGAATAGACACAGCGTGAATATGAAGAACTCCAAGAAAGGACAAAGGGACTCTGCCGCAGGCAAGAAAAAGAGTATAAAAACCAGACTCTGCCAAGTGGCATTTGTGATCACAGGGGATTCAGTGCAATAGGGGCAGGATCTGAGTTCACCCAGCTCTGATCCCAGGGTCGGTGCTGTCCTTGATTGTTGGCTGTTGGGACTGTATATCGGTTGCAAATAAATTTACTTTATTTTTATTTAAATTGGCTGGGTCAATTTTTACCTATGACACCCTGCATCATGGCAATTTCTTTTTCTCTCTTAAGTACCAGTCAGTTTTGTCTCCTAGCAACATATGGGAAAAAAATCCCTGAGAGAAAGAAAACAAAAGGAGCAATCCTAACCTCCAACAATTTGTTTCACAAGAGAGTCTCAGAGCCAACGGCCACATGTGCAGAGGTGAAACTGCAAAGCTGGCTCATGGACCCCCATTCCCCAAATCACACTCTACATCTTCCTCTTGGCCCCTTACCTGCTAGATCACAGCAGTAAAAACTCCTTCCAACCTCATACATTTTGCTTGACAGCACCAGAGCAAGGGAAGTTGAAGTTCACCTATAGCAGCCCATGGAGAGCCAGCTTTCCCTTTTTTGACTTCAAAACCACTGAGAGTGGCCTCAGGGCTGCCAGCTGCAGCTGTGCTGCCTCTCTGCAGTTCACCCTGTATGGATCCATGAAAGGAATGAGAAGGAGGTATTTTTACAAACAAACTGTGTGCCTGATGGTAGATAAGGCTAGATACAGAGAGGTGAAAGAAGCAAAGGGGAGAACCATAAATTCCACAGGAATTCCACTTATTGACACAGACTGTTACTCACCCAAGACTGTGCTACATCTCTGGATTTAGAGAGAAACAACAGAGAAACAAGGAAAAAGAAAAAGGGGGGGGGGGTTTCACCATGATATTTTTATGAAAAATCTTTTTGCTAGGATTTTCTCCTGAGAAGCCTCAGAAAAGAAATGTAAACAATCACCTATCTGATTGCTTTGGAATGTGGTCTGGAGATGGTTTACCGACAGATGTGTCTTTGATTGGTCTCATGTGAGTTGGTTTTACTTAATGACCAATCACAGCCAGCTGTGTCGGACTCTGAGTCTGTCACGAGTTTTTATTATTCATTCCTTTCCTAGCCTTCTAATGAAATCCTGTCTTCTATTCTTGTTAGTATAGCTTTACTATAGCATTTTTAATATAATACCATAATATAATACATCAGCCTTCTAAGAAATACGGAGTCAGATTCATCTCTTCCCTCATGCTGGGACCTGCGAACACATTGATGGGTGGGGGGGAGGGGGTGGTTTACATTAGAAGGGGGTATTAAGCATTTTGGGAAGTCTGTACCTCTCAAGTATCTCAGCCAATGGGGAAAGAGAGAGGGAAAATGTGGCCAGGAAATTAGGATAAAAAGAGGCTGCGTCCTCCAAAAATTTTGAGAGACCTCATGGGGAATGCCCCATGGCCTCTCCCTTTATTCAAATAAAGTAAAAGGACTCCTCTGTCTCCATTTTGGACATAAACCTCTGGTGTTTGTCGATTAATTTTTCTGGTATTCATGTATTATCACAAGGCTCACGAAGCTTACAATTGCCATGTAACCTTTATTTATGTATAAAAAAGCTAAGATTACTGTCTCTTTCTTCCCTGTCCACTCAGGGTTCTCTCTTCAAACCAAACTGCAGCAGGACTGCTCGTGGAATAAAATGGAAGATCCCCATTCACAGCAACCACATGGATCCTGATGTGAGAAACTCTGCTTACTTTTAAAATTACAAAGGTTTATTAAACCTTAACAAAAATACAGAAGACAGAATGTTATAAATGAATAATGTGATGGTTGGTTCTCACAATTAAGAGATGGATATTATGTGTATGTTAAGAAAAGTCTTGTAAATGTATAGTGAAATTACTGTAATATGTCCTCCCATAGTCTTCTTTTCTGTCCCCCTTGTAATAGCCTTGGTAGTGAGGGCATTTGGGAGCGCTGCCTTGTTACCAGGAGGCGCAACATGACAACATGACCTGGCCTCCAGTCAAGACGTAAGAAAGTAATCTCCATGAATTAATGGCAGAGAAAGAGTTGATTGACAAAATGTTGGGAAGTGCTAAGAGTATAAAAGGCAGAGCATCCATTTTGAAAACAAGCATGTGACTGCTAGTTACGGAGGCTCCCAGCACTGTAATTTTTCCTTATTCAGTCCTTTGTTGTATTTTTTGTTAAGGTTTAATAAACATTTGACATTTTAGAAGTGAGTGCCATTTCTCACATGAATAAGGAAAAATTACAGCGCTCGAAGCATGAAACTAAACTGCCATGTACTTGTCCTTATCTCTGGAGCTAGGGTCATAATTCCACTAGGCTAGTTTCTTTCTCAGTGGGCTATCTGTGGGTACATCTATTGATATCTCTTCCTTCTTCCTTCACCCATCGGGGATTCTCTACTGGCGCCCAATCCCATCCTGACAGTCAACTACAGGCCCTCTCAACAAGGCCCACCTTCCCGGAAGGAAGGAAGGAAGGAAGGAAGGAAGGAAGGAAGGAAGGAAGGACAAAGAAAGAAGAAGCTTTACCTTTTTGAAAAACAAAAGCAAATAAAAAACCCCCTTACGGTCCGGGGACCCCTGTGCCACTGGTCGGTTCTGCCGCTCCTCTCCCACCTTGGCTTGGCGCCCTGGCACCCATGGCACACCAGCGAAAGCAGCTGCTGAGCCACTCACGTGGTCCTCTGCTCGTGTGGCTTTATGCTAACAGGTTGTGGGGAAGCCTCTGCAGCTCAGTGCTCCGGCCCCCCATTCCCAGTGTTATGGGTAAAAATTGATCAAGCCAATTTAATAATCAAATAAAAAAATAGAATTTATTTCGTGACCGATATACAGTCTTGACAGCCACAATCAAAGGGACAGCATCGTCCCCAGGTTCAGCGCTGGGTGAACCCTGGTCCGATCTCTAGCGCATCGGACCCCCTCTGTTCGTGAAGGCTGTCCCTGTCCGGGTAGTTTTTATACAGTTTATTCTGCCTGAGGCAGAGTCTCTTTTCTTCTTTTCATGGCTTCACATATTCATGCAGTTTCTTTTCTCTGTGTTGAGCTGAACAAAATCGTGTCCAGGAAGCAATTGAGTAATTGAACTCAATCATTGAGTTACTGGAACCTGGCATTGAGATGTGTGCTCCTGACGGCTCTGGCTATCTGATCGGAGATTTTGGGGGGGCTCAAGAACACCTGGGGGTGCCAGGTTGAGTGTTATCAAATTTAGGGGATGTTTGACTGTGCTTGTGTGAGCGGCAGGGTCTCAGAAACTGCGTCGGGAGGCCATGTGGGTAGCAGCAAGCTGGGACCTGGCACAGCAACCCCCAACACTCCCGGGCCCAGAGGAAGCAGCGGTGGCGCTGCCGAAGGTCAGAGACAGGCTCGGTTGTGCAGGGTCTCGGAGGCCTTAGGCGGGAACCCGTGTGGGGACCTGGTAGAGCAGCTCTTGATGCCTACCAACTCACCGGGGACAGAGGCGATGGTGGCGCTGCTAGGCGTGGTTCGTACGTGGCGCCGCTGAAGATTGGGGGCTGACGCAGCGCAGAAAAGCCGTCGCTTGGAGGATCCTGCAGGGTTTCCCAAGCGGGCGCCACAGACCGGTGTTTCCCAAGTGGAAAAATGCCAGTGGGACCTGGTCCATTTGAGTGGCAGCCAGAGGGGACACAGCACAGTAACTTCCAGTTTTCGCTGACCCAGTCTAAGGGTTGGGCTGTCCGAGGGTCTTATAAACCACTTGGTTCGCTAGCTCAATGGTGGCGGCACGACCGCCGGAGGCGTCAGGAGCTAGCTGGGTTGTGCTGGGGTCTCAGACAGTGCAGGGCTCTGCCTTGGCGGCAGCAGTGCGGCCGCTGGGGTCAGGAGGTGGCTTGGTTGTACCAGAGTCTCAGAAACTGCGGAGGTCGCTGGTGCAGGGGCTTCTCAGCAACTCACCAGCATAAAGCCGAGCAGACGCAGGGAGGGCGTATTCGGCCGTACTGGCTTCCCTACGGCATCCAGCAGCATAAAGCCGTGGGACCAGGGCACTGAAGCCCAGCACTGTTGTCCCTGGCACTGCCACTTTGGTGGGGAAGGGGAGGTGGCATGGGGGTGCAGGGAATGGTTGCACGTGGCACAACTGGTGATCGGTGCCTCTTAGTGGGGGCCCCAGTGCTGTGGGCTCACCTGTACAGGGCTACCCATGGCAACCTGGGTGTGCCAGGAGCAGTGGCACCCAGCGGGGCTGGCCCGGGAGCAACAGGCTGCAGAGGCTTCTCTTCAGTGTCTGCCCGTGTGGAGCCATGTGGTCAGCTCGGCGGTTGCTTGCCCTGGTGTGCTGGTGTAATATGTGATTTATGTAATTTGTGCTTATGTAGAATATGAAGGGAATATATGTCATCATGTTTGGAAGAAATACTCAAAAGCATTTTTAAATCCACATGCGGGAGCCGAGGGATTGCCTCATACACAAGACTGCAGCATGCCATTGCGAAACTGCAGCTGGCAGCAGGGAGGAAGACCTAATTAGCAAATGGATGGATGTAGCACCCTTCTCCAGGATGGCCTAGGAAACACCCTGCGCTCCCATTGGCCTGACAACCAACTCCTCCCCTGTTTCCTCCCCTCCTTATAACCCTTGCAAGCCCCATCTCGGGGTCTTCAGCTGGTTGGCTCCCCTGGGGTGAGGTCCCTTTTGAAGAATCAATAAACCTGGATTGCTGCCCCAGCTGCAGTCCACTCTCCTTACTTCTGCTGCTGCTGCCCAGTATCTCTCCTTCTGCGCAGGTGAAAGCCATAACTGCTCTCCCGGGCCGTGAGGAGCAGGAGGGTGTCCCCGGGCTGCTAGTTGTGCCAGTGCTAGCCAGGACTGTCCTGAAAGGATATGCGGACGGACGGCTTCACAAAGCAATGTGCTTATCATTGTTGAAGGATCAAGAACTACTGGCTGTGATACAGTCACCCATTCATTCATTGCTCGTAAGTCTTGAACAAATCTGTAAACTATTTTTCCATCCAAGCCTAGACTAGGGTTTTTACAGGCAAGGTTGGAGTATTACGGGATACTCATGGGGAATTCCAGGAAAAGACCACATGTGTTGGGAGAAAAGAGGCCAGGGAATTAGAAAACTGGGGTTGGTGTTGGGTGGCAGTTCCCTTTCCCCACAGCTGTACCCACCAGAGCTTAAAACTGCTCATAGTCACCACTTTGCAGCAGTAGCCTGTGTGGGCTGTTTTCCCATCCTGTGTCCCAAGAGGATTTGATGGTGTGCGGGGAAACTCTCTTGGGGTGATAATATGATGGTTCTTTATTTCCTAACTGCCTGCTTTATGCCCAGAAAATGACTGCTGTAGCTTTCCAGTGGAGTCGGGGGGGTTTGCTGGGAGCCTTGGGATCCTGTGCGGGCCCTGTTCAAGCTCTATCTGGCATGGCTGGGGGCTGCAATGATTCTTACTTCGTTGCTGGTTTTTGGTTTTTTTTCCCCTGGATTAATTTTTGCCAATTTAGGCAAGAAGCTTCTGGGGTTTTTTGTTTGTTTTATTCCCCTTCTCCTGGCCTGGAGGCTCTTCCCTTGTAAATCTTTTTGGCAGCGTTTTTTGTTGTTTTGGTCTTGTTTTGTTTTTTGTTTTTTCGGTCTTGTTTTTTGTTGTGGGTTTTTTTTTGTTTTGTTGTTTGTTTTGGTTTGGTTTTTTTGTTTTGTTTTTGGTTTAGTTTGGGGTGGGTTTTTTTGTTTGTTTTTTTTTTTTTTTCTCCAGCCCAGGGAGCCTGCAGGGCAGCTCTGGCCTCTCAGAAAGACTGAGCCAGAAAAGAAGAGACATAAAACTCCACCAACTTCGGCTGCTGCAAGGAGAACGCTCATGCCAGAAACCCAACAGGTCTCAGCTGCTGTGAGCTCTGTTCTCCTCCCCTCATAAAGACAGGCAGCTGCCATCTTTGCTTCTCAGCCACATGGCGAGGTGAGGCTGGGGTGTAAGGTTCAATTTTGGTTTTTTTCCTGTGCTTTCTGGGTATTTTGCTTTGTTAATAAACAGTTTTACTGGGTTTTTTTTTTCACTTTCATCCCCTAGTATCCATTTCTCTCATTGGCAGAAGAAAATTGAATTGTTAAAGCCCTCTCGCTTTAGAGAAAAACACTCATTTTAGTGCGTTTTTCTCCTAGAATTTGTCTCCAAACACAAGCCTAACTGACAAGACAGAAGACAGCAGTGCTCAGCCAACTCTCTTCATCCAGGATTGGAACCACAGTGTTAGAGATAAGGGGATAATTCGTGCTGGAAATATAAGTTTATTAATGTGATATAAAGTAAAACTGTAAGATCATGCCAGCTGAGGGAAGGGGGTGATTGCCATGCAGGACAGCTCGCAGCCAGGAAGGAAGTACATCATTAACAAACAAAGAAAACCCAGCTCACACAGGAGATGGGCACTCTCTGATGGCACCATCACGAGAACCCGGCGATGATGGCCCGTGTAGATGTCCACCTCAGACAGACAGGACCATCAAGGAACATACATCTGAATGAAGGATTCCAGGAACTGGGCTCCGATACACATCGATTCCGGGATGTGGCTTTGTCCAGCGCAGGACAGTGAATAGACACAGCATGAATATGAAGAACTCCAGGAGGGGACAAAGGGACTCTGCCGCGGGCAAGAAAAAGAGTATAAAAACCGAACTCTGCCGGGTCTCGATGGTGAACAGGGGGTTCAGTGCGACAGAGGCCGGATCATCGTTCGCCCGCTCCAATCCCGGGATCAGCGCTATTTTTTTGATTGGTGGCGGTTGGGACTGTATATCGGTCACGAACAAATTCTATTTTATTTTTTATTTAATTGGCTGGATCGATTTTTACCTATAACAACAGCTTTCAAAAAAAGAACAACATCAGAGGGAAGACCGTTGGCATTCAAAGAAGCAAAGGAAAAGATTTGTTTTGTTGTAAGGCCTTTTTGCAACCTAGAGACTGTCACCCGTTCACTAATCATGTTATTAACACTGCTCTACTAGTTACACTGTCTGACAAGTCCTGTTGTGGTTTACACTGCTGGCAGCAGCACCTGGGACAAAATATTACATAAACCAAATGATTAATGGGGGAGTAAAAGGAAGTTTCCAACTTTCTCCGGAAAGTTCCTTTCAAAAGTCAGGGCTCATTTTCAAATCTCATTTGAGATGCTTTGGTCAGTAGTCACTGGTTTCTCCCTGGTGTGAGAAACGACTGCTCACTTTAAATTTTAAAAGTTTATTAAACCTTAACAAATACAACAAAGGACTGAATAAGGAAAAAGGGCAGTGAACCAGGAGTGTGTGACCATCTGCCCACAAAAATGGCTGCTCTGCTTTTTATACCCCAGGCAACCCTGGCTCCTCCCCAAGTTTGTCGATTAACTATTCTTCACCATCCAGGTCAGGTGTCACGCTGTGCCGTGCTAGCAACAAGCCTCCCCTATTGACAAATGCCCCAAGCAAGGGGCACATGTACCTGCCCTCCCTCTACATCTCCTGACCTAGGCTGATCAGTGGCAACAATACAGAGAGGGGAAAGGGGACTATGGGGAGAGCAGAGGACATCCAAAAAACAGATCACAATAATGTAACCACACATCAATAAAACTTCTCTTAACACACACACAGTATTCATCCCCTAATTGCGAGAGCCAGTCATCGTATTACTCATCCATAATACTGGCCAGTGACTCAGTACTGACAGCTGCAGGCAAGGGGGCATCACTCCATGCCCCCACCTCTACCCACTCACAATTCTCCCGCCCAGCGCACTGGGCACCCCAGGGTGCCACCACCCATTGCTTTTGGGGTGGAGTGGAGTGGGCAGTGGGAACAGCTGCCAGGGAGCAGCAGCCTGGGTTGGTGGAGGGGACAGGATGCTGTGCCAGGCACTCTGCTGTCTCCTGGCACCCAGATGGACCCCTGCCCTCACTTACTGGGAACCTCCAGTCTCTCTGCTTCAACACTAAAGCACTTTCCCCTCTATAAAATTATCATGACTCATCACCATTTCTACCAGATTTTTTTTCCCATCTTTCTATCAATCACATTCTCTGGAATAGCTTCCATATGTTTGCCTGATAGAGACAATAAAATCAATGATTCCTCAAATCCGTTTTGAAAAGTGGAATGGCACTTGCCGTGTCCCGGTCCCCTCCTTTCAAGGGCATTTTATCCTGTGGTTGCATAAGCAGGTGGATGACTAATGGTTGTTTAGTCTACAACACAGGAGTATGATCTAGTGCAAGCAATTTTTTCTTATAAGCAATTTGTTTCAAGATTTCTTCTACTTACTTCAGTTTGAAGGAGATTTTCTGGCTGACTGATTCCACATAAAGAAAAGTCTCAGCCAATGAATATCCTGAAGCTCTTTTGGAGAAACAGCACTGCAAAGGCTTCATCTGTCTTCTCAAAAACCTTTCAGATTTTTTCTAGGCATGAACCTCAGTGTTGTTGGACAATTAGCAGACAGAGATGGAGTTTATCTTGACTTTGCACCTCAGAGAAATTTTTCATCACATCCTTGTCCAGCTGCTGTGTGGCTCTCCCCCTGCCCACATTTGGCACCAGCTGGGCAGAGGGGCTGGGATTTCATCCCAACCTTTCTGCCCAGAAAGACACAACTGCTCACAACTGCCTGCTTCAGAACCTGCTCTGAGCCCTGTGAGAAACAGATGTTTCCTGCCCAGTTGGATCAGGGACAAAATTTGTTGCACAGGTCTGCTGTAGAGAAGCAAGTGCTCAGGCATGACTGAGCTTCAGAAAATTGTATCTGAAGTAGATATCTTTTTAGTAAGCATTTAATCAGTTTTTTATTACACTGCACCATGTATAGAAGAGGATGTCTTCTATAATTCGTGTTTTAATTCACTAATTATTTTACAAACATTGAGCATATTTCCAGTCCAAAGATCCAGCCCAAATTACTCTGTTTCCAGGACTATGCACTGACTTAATTCTATATCCATTTACATCAGTTTGATACATATTTTACATATAACATATAAGTCATATATCATTTATTTATCATAGATAACATATGTATAATCTTAACCATTTATTTACATACATGTATATCTTTAATCTGGATATTTTGGCTGCTTCCTCAGCCTGCTCTTCTGAACCTGACAATACCACAGGTGTCTTGTGAAGATTTTCTTCCCCTTTACTGTAACCCTGGTGGCATTTTCCCACTTAGAGATTTTTCAGAAAAAGAGATGTGAAAAAATGTATTCCATCATTCACATTCACACATTTTCTGTTGCTTCCACTGCACATCTCTAACATGGAGATGTACTTTCAGGCATGCTGAGTTTTCACTGCTTTAGTTTCCATTAATACTTACAAGGAAGTGAACACAGAAAGAAACCCCTAAACAACTAGATCTTACTGATGGAAAGGCATGGATTTGTAATGGAAAAAGGAATCTGATGTCTATTTTCTAGGCTGAAAGACAGGGAGCTACTCCTATTTTCACACACAGAGCCAGTGCTCCCAGCTGCTGTGTCTGAGCAGGGTCTAGCTTAGGTAGAAATGGAGTTTTGCTGAAAAGAAGCAGAAGTATCTTTTGTGTTTGGCTGCTGGACAGGTGTATGGTTCCTTCAAAGATGATCTGTGTCAACAAACTAGCCAGCCTACACAGAGTTATCTGCCTTGAGAAGGCTGAACAGCCAGCCTCAGCCTGGCCCTATAAATTATAAAGAATTTATTTATTTCCATATGAGCTGCACTGCCCCTCAGGTGTCCTCAGTAAATGGTCCACACAACAGTTGTGCAGTGATGGTGTGGAAGGTGTTTCCAACATGCCAGTGAAACAAGAAGAGTGTTCCTTTCCACTCTTCTGCTACCATGAAAGCCCCAGAAAGACACAAGTGAACTGCGGGCTGTGGTACAGAGTAATGAGGTTTGTGGAGAGCAGCTTTGCCCCTGCTCTCAGCGTTACAGTCTCTGTCTTATGGGCAGAGCAGCCTTTTGCAGTAGTTCTTTGAGCAGCTGCTATGAGCCAAGGTATCGCATTCAGGGAGCTTTCTGGATGGTGTAGCACATTGCTCCATATCCTGGCTGTGACTGAAGATGAGGAGCCATCACCTGTGTAGCCTGGAGAGATGCTGGACAGATGGAGCCAGCAGGAGAGATCCATCCTGGCAAAGCAGAGCTGCACGCAACCCCTGCAGGAGTACAGGCTCCAGCCAGGAGCTTCCAGGCAAGCTTTGCTCTCTTCGTGAAACTGGAAAGGCATGGAAGATCAACCTCACTGGCCCAGTAGATCTGAACAAACCTGGGGAGGCCTGGGGATGCAGGGATGGCATAGCTATGCTTGTATCCCAGTGTTCCCATGACTACTGCAACAGAAGGCAGAGGCCTCTCCTCAGAATCAGCCCCAGGTTCTTCACTGCCTGTCACCTGATCCCTACTGGCCCTTCCTGGTGCTCGGTGGAAACAAGGCATCCATCAGCTGGGAAAGCCCTCAACAATCAAGTGAGTCTCCTGTGGGAAAATCAATGGAATAGGCTCCCTTCACCATGCACTGAAGCAGCATATATGCAGCATGCTTCTTTCAGTGTATCACAAGAACTGTCAGAGAGGAAAAGGTTATATTTTAAACTCCTTGCAGAATCAGACCAATCCCAGCAGCCTTCCAGCCCTGTTAGATGCTTTGATGGAGACTCACTTTTGTCAAAGCTGTATCTCTGGCAGACACTCTCTCCTCAGAGAGGGCTGAAGGTAAATATGCAGACATGTTCCAACATCTCTGGATGCAACAAATACCAAAAATGTTTTGGAAAATCTGACTTGGATTAGTTAGAAGAGAGGCTGGCAGAGACAGACTGAATTCTAGCTGTTATTTTACAAATCCAACTTTCCTCTGAATGCAAACACTCCATTTAGCTGCACTAAATGCACACATTGTGCAAGTGATGGGTTATGTTGGCTTAAGGCAGTTTTATCACTTTGTAGTGAACAATTAATTTTTCTATAAATCTTGAAAAATAATTAATTGAATTAACGTACAACATTGTTTTAATACTGTCTTAGTATTTATGACTACAGACCTGAATGGAGGGAGTAGTTTTCTTGTTGATACTGATCTCCTAGATCAACTCATGTAAACTGTAGATTTTGAAATGGAAGAATATTCAGCCAAAGCTTTGTGAAGGATTTAGGCTGACATGAGAACTTTTACAGCTATATCTTGCTTGTTCAGAAATTAACAGAAACCTCTGCTCTCCTGATGTTGATAAGGGCAGTAGAACAGAACAGTATTTACTCTTATCAAGGACAGTGGAACACAACAGCACAGCTTTGGAGAAAAAAAAATAAAGGCAAACAGAAGTCAAGCAGGCAACAAATTGCAAGCAGGATGCCAGCTCAGCTCTGCAAGGCTGACAAAACAGAAGTTTGCGCAATATCGTTGTTTTGTGTTACTCAAAAGCAGGGGTCGAGGAACAGCCACCTAAAATGGACACCAGAAGTTGAAGATGGACCCCAAAGAACCATATCAGGACTTCTGATAAGAGGTGTGACTATGTAAAATAAAGCCAAGGAAGTGAGGATAGCTAATGAATATGTAATCAGTGTGCATGATAAAATCCCTGTTCACCCAACACTCATCCCACTGTGCCGCTCCTCCCGGCTAGCTGATGGCAAGAGGGGTGGGCAGCAGATCCCCCTGGAGCCCTGGTGAATCCCAGCTACAGTGATGGCGCAGCGTAAAACACAGAGCAGCACATTGGTCCTGGGGTAACTTTATTTGATGGTAAAACTTCCCTCTTCTGTGTCCTGGGACCCCGAACTGAGAGTAGACAGTGACTTATATGTGGGGGCAGGTCTCGGGGGAGGGTACAATCTTTGACAGATCAGGAGAATTGGGAGTAAAAAACCAGGTGGGGAATACAATGTTTAAACCAATAAAAATCCCAAGGGAGGAGAACAGTTTCAGTGAACTAATAAAGTTTGGAGAAATACAAAACTGACAGGGAAGTTTCTCGAAAGAAGGCAGGTTCAAAAAGAAACTAGCATCTAATAACAAAAAAGTGACGAAAGTTCTGGGAAAAGGCAGGAACAAAAAGGAAAACAGCATAAGGAAACTACCAAATTACAAATCAAACAATAAACCTACTAATAAAACAAAAAACACACCACAACACCACTGGAATGCAGGAGTGATTCCCCTGAGTGACCAGCATGCTGCAATAAAGAATGCCTGCTTCGAATACTCAAAACTGTGTTACAAAGTTTCTATCCAGACAATTTCAGTATCAGTGTGAAGTCAGCTGGCCCCTCCAGGGCCTCAGCAGCTCCATCCTCTTGGAGCCTTGGCCCAGAGTCGCACTGAGGACACTTGGCTGTACTGAACAACTCCAAAAGCACTGAGGACCCCCAGCCCTGACTGCCTGTACAGCCAGAGCCATCTGCTTCCCAGCCCTCACCTGTGCCCACAGGGTAGTTATTGCTACATTGGATGTTCAACATCTCAGTGTGTAATGCTGCATGACATTACCAACAGCACCACTTTTCTTCAGTGTCTTCCTGGAGAAAAATAGAAACGAACACTTTCTGGGAGCACTGCAAGAAAAAAAAGGACACAGGTCAGTAAAAAACACGTGGGGAGGAGGTGGTTTTAGAGCAAATGTTTCCGTTTTGTGGGCTCCTGTACTGCTGTTCTGCAGCACAGGCGCAGATGAGATAATAATGGAATTATCACAGAATCACTAAGGTTTGAAAAGCCCTCTGACATCATCAAGTCCAGTTGTTAACTCAGCACTACCTGGGCCACCACTGAACCACATCCCCCTGTGGAGGAATCCGTTCGGTGCCAGAGCTGGTGGTGCAGCTGCAGTGATAGCTGCAGCTTGAGCTCCCTGAAGGAGGCTGGGGAAGAGGCTGGGAAATGCCAACCCTGTGCATAACAAAGGGCACTGGACTTGTGGCCCAGCCAGGTGCTCAGACTCTGCAAGAGCTGAGGACTAAGAAGGAAGAGCCAAGACTTGCACAAGCTTGGACTGTGAGGGGATAAAAGCCCAGGAGTCCTTTGCTGGGCTGCTCCTTGGGGGCAGCTCAAGCTGTTTCTGTGTTACCGTGCCAGGAATAAAGGGCTTTATGGAACAAGACAGCTGAGACTCCCATGGGAAACCTGGGGGGGAACCAGTGAGGAAAGCTGCTCTGCCTGGGAGAGTGGGGAGTGCAGGGAGCCAAGCAGGGCACTCCTCAGCTCACCAGAGCTGCTGCTGCAAAGGGGCTTCAGTCCCAGCAGTTAAAGTCACTGCTGGTGGAAGAGGGACTGCCAGAGAATCTTGGGAATGGTCAGACTGGGAAGTTTCCTTAAAACCCAGCTGCCGCATACACACATTTTTTGAACACTTCCAGGAGTGGTAACTCCAGCACTGCCCTGGGCAGCCTGTTCCAATGCCTGACTACCATTTCAGTGAAGAAATTTCCCCTGATATCCAATCCAGTCCTCCCTTGCTAGAAACTTGAGGCCATTTCCTTTTATCCTGTCACTTGTTGCCGGAGAAAAGAGCCTGGCTGTACCCTCCTGTCAGGAGTAGCAGTCTCACCCGAGCCTCCTTTGCTCCAGGCTGACCCCCTCCATCTCCCTCAGCCACTCCTCAGGATCTTGTGCTGCAAACCCTTTTCCAGCTGTGTCACCCTTATCTAGAAACACTCCAGCACCTAATCCATGTGGACAACGTCAAGGACTGGGGATCAGCCACACCAGAGAGCCTAAAAGCAGCTTCCTGGATGGGAGAGCACAATGATTTACAGTCATGTGGCAGGAAATTTCCCTCTTTCTACCTCTGTTCAAACTAGCTCATCTAGTTTACATAATCCCTAAAAATGTAAACAGCAGTATTGATGTTTGTGCTTCTAGTGCCTGCACAAGTCCACATGTACCCCCTCTTCCTTCCTCTCTAGAGCTTGGCAGGCCAGGCAAGTTCAAAGGTATTAGAAGAGCTGGAATTATGCTTGGTGGTGTGCAAGAAGGGGCAGACATTACTTGGCATGGTACTATTTAATGGCTTTTATATGAAAAAGTATCTATGTGAAACAAAAGTTAAAAATATGTAATTAAAAAATTGTCTGATTAGGTTGGTGGGATGTAATACACATTGTAGGGGTCTGCCCAAGGGACAAACTACTTAAAAGCCAAGGTCCATTCAGAGCCAGGCTGAGAAGGCACAGCTGGAGACAGGCACCGCTTCCCAAGGCCGGGGCTCCCGGCTGAGGCTGGCCAGCGCCGCTCAGGCCTCCCTGGGAGCGCTCAGGTCCAGCACGTTCAGGAGCTGCCTTGTACCCAGGGATCACTTAGTGCACACTTCTGAAGAGGGATCTCAAAGAAAATCCCGATCCTCGTAGGGAGGCACAGTCAATGCAGCTGGTGTGGTTTACCTGAACTGCTGCTTGCTCCAAGACTTGTTCAAGGTAAAGACCACAGGGTGGCACCAGAAACCAGGGCACAGGTTAGGTTTGGGAAATACCTAGATCCTAAACGTCTAGGGTAAAGCCCTAACGAGCCTAAGGCGAGAGGCCCTGGGAATGCCACACGACTCCGGAAAGGGAGTGCTTCCACTTGGAGACGTTCCTAGAAAGGGGGAAGGCAGGAGCAGGTGGAGGACAGCCAGCGCGCAGAGCGCTGCCAGGCAGGCAGCGAGCTTGCTGTGGGACAGGCCGCTTGCTGCGGCCCTCGAGCGGGGACGGAGGGACAGCCGTGCTCAGAGGAGGCCACCCTATGGAGCCACGGCACCCCCGGCGCCGTCCCAAGCCCCGGCGGCACGGCTGCGCCCGCCGTGCCCTCACGGCCGGGGCGGGGCCCGGCGGGCGCCCACAGCGAGGCGGCGCCATCTGCCGGCGGGAGTGGGAGGCTGCGAGAGGCGCCGCCCGAGGGCGGGGGCTGGCGCCATGTTGTTTGTAGTCCCGACCTCGCGCAGAGGCGGCTTCCGCGCAGGCGCAGAGCGCTCCGTGCCGCGGCGGGCGGAGTGCGGAGCTACCGCGGTCCAGGTGAGTCCCGGGTCGGCCCCGCCGGGATCCCCCCCGCACCCGCGGGACCCCGCGGAACCGCTGCGGCTCCGAGACGCGCGGCTGCTCCTGCGCAGGAGGTGCCATGCGGCAGCGGCGGGCGGGCCAGGGTCAATGGCAGCCGCGCCCGCGGGCGCTGTGTCCCGCCGCGCCCCGGCCCCGGCGCCGGCGGGGGTGATTTCGCCGCGAGGGGGGTCGGTGCCGCCGCCGTCCCTCGGCGCCGCTGAGGGGGGCTCAGCGCAGCCCGGCTCTGCTGTGAGGCGCCGGCCGAGAGACCCGCTCCCCCCGCAGGAGTGGGAAATGATCCTCGTCACAGCGGGCTGCGCTGGGAGTGCGGGAAACGCCTCGGAAGTGCCCGAGGTTATTGCGGAGATGGTTTTTTCATGTAAATAATAACGGACTGGAGTGCGTCGGGCGTTCTGCTTTCTCTCATATAGCTTTTCGTGTTGGTCTTCAGATCTCAGAATTCTCGTTTGTATTATTTAGTTTGGACAACGCAGACTGGGTGTTTATCTTTAATTCGGCCCAGCCTTGTAGGGATATGAATGGGAAGGGAATAGCTTTGGAAGATTTTCTTTGGCTTGAAACATCGTGTCTCTTTTGTCTGTTTAATGAATGTTTTGTATTTAGTGTAAGTCACAAGTACTAATTAAAAACGTTGTCTCGAAATCAGAGGCTTCTGCTGCCGTAAAGAGCATCATTACAAAGGGCACTACCGAAGGTGGGGTATTACAAAACGAGCGAGGCCGTGCGCCCCGTCCCGGCTGCCCGGGCGCTGGCGGCTCGCGGCCCTGCCTCGCGGCCTGAGAGCCTGCGGTCTGCGCCGCGCTTTGGTGGCACGCAAGGAGGTTGGAGCCGGTGTGCCATCGTGTCGTGATAAAGTACATCACAGCAATTGCTGTGAGGTTGTGAACAGGAACTGTCTGATAAGCATCACGGCGTTACGACTGGGAAATCCAGAGAGTTTTTGTGTTTGAGTACTGAGGTGATGAGAAGATGGGGGTTACAAGTGGAGAAGAATGGAATACAAGTATGTAAGGCCGGATTGGACAGGGCTTGGAGCACACTGGTCTAGTGGAAGGTGTCCCTGCCCATGGCAGGGGGGGTTGGTTTTGGGTGAGCTTTAAGGTCCCTCCAAACCCAGGCCATTCTATGAAGAATCTGCTTCTGCTACATGTGTCAGGCATGCTTGTGAGCCTCCCATGTTCAGAGGACTCAGAGGCTCATTGCTTTAGCTTCTGCTTTGCCTTGTCTGTAAAAATTGTGTTCCAAATGATGGAGCCTGGCGAACCAGGTGCAGAAGCAGCAGCACATCAGTCTGTGGGAAAAAGCAGAAAGGTGATGTAGAGTGAGGGAGCTCAATTTAAAATTAACATGAAGGTTTTCTAGCACAATAATTTCCTTGGGCTAGGCGAGCAGAGCTTAGCAGATATCTCACTTAGTGAACTGGGGTAGAGTCCTGAAGAAGCAAAGTGATCAGTAGGATTAATCTGGATTATTGGCCACTGGACTGGGGATTGTTGAGGTGGCTCGAGATGGGCAATGACTGTTCCAATTTCAATTATTTGTTTGGGATTTTGAACCTTGCGTGGCACACAAAGCACCATGTCTTAGGGCAGCAGCTTCATGTGCCTTATATTTGCCTTGTATCAAGATATTTGCAAAGGTAGAAGCTGGAAATATTACACAATGAAAATTAAACAATATTATGCAATTAAAATTATACAACTGCTGGAAACAGCATTATTGAAACCTGTAACTATATTCCTAGCTACTCATTCTGCATCTGAGGTTGAAAATTAATTGAAATTAATAAATGTGTTTGATTTGAATTTTTCTGATCTCACCTTCAGAAACCCTCAAGTGCTCCCATTTGCAGGTCTTATTTCACAATGGTCATACACAGTCCTCAGTGTTTTCCATTGGAAAGTGTAGTGATACCTTTAGATTTCAGAAGTTTTATTACCTACAACATGTATTATGATTCCTTAAAGAATAATACTAGAATAATACATAATACTAGAAAATCTTTTAAGAGATACTTCTGAGACTTCTTTTTTAAACATTCCTCTCTTGTGTACTCAAGGTAAGCATTACAGCAAAGTAGTAACATACAGGTATTTCAGTAAGAAGCACAAAAAAATTATAATCATAGTATAGTTTAAGGATGAAAATAAAAACAGAAAGGAAAGCAATTCAGCTTTAAAGTTTTGGGGGGTTGGGTTTTTATGTGTAAGAAGAGACTAGGGGCTTTAATTTTTAATTACTTCATTTTCATTCTCACAAACAGTATCTTAGTTTCTTCCTGGAAAATGGCGAAGCCAAACCCGCAGTTCTGTTTCCATAGGCAGTGCTAACACCATAATTCTCCCTGAGCAGAGCTTACCTTGTGCTCATTGTGTCAGCTGTGTCTTGGATAAAAGTAAATATGTCTGTGCTGCCCATGTTGGGTGCTGTGCAGGGCTGGCTCAGGCTATTTAAGTCTGTGAATATTGTGGCCTGGTTTAACCTGTGATGGTTCCAGGAGCAGAGGAGCAGGTTGGTAGTTTCCCTGTGTGATGTAGAAGACAGTGTTCCTGATAGGTGTCTCAGCACTCCTCTGTGGTTTCATGTTTATGTGAATGTGTTTTGGGAGGAATAATAAAATCCTGTATTGCTTTTCTCTGGGAATTCTCAGTGTTCTGGCCAGTCCAGTCAGTTATTAAGCAGAGCAGTTGTGATTTGGTGCTGCTGTGACGGTTGTGATTTGGTTGGGTGACGGTGCCTACTACTGTGCAAAGCAGAATTGATGAGAGACTTAAATAACCTCACTTGGTTTTCAGTTCTGCTCTTGTAAATTCTGAATTATAAATGGAATTTGCTGGATTTTTAATGATCTTATTGATCACTCACCGTTTTCTGTCTGCTCATATCCCATTGTATGCTGTGACTGGTATAGCACCATTTGTTATGGTAATCCAGTGGGTGCTGTGGGAAGCATGGAAGGAACAGCTCTGTTTTCATTTAGCTCTTGTCCTTTCCAGACTTGGATGCATTTCTGTATTTACAATAGGCCTAGTTCCCCAAAGGGGTTTTCCTTATTTACATAACATAAAACTAGGAGAGGTTATACATGTAATGTTTATTTTTAAAGTAACCTTTACTGTTTGGTCATGTATAAACCAGACTCTCTTTGTAGTTAGCAGATGGACTAAAGATGTGAAGCTACACTATTTTTTCCCTCCACAAGAGCTGGAATTGTGGCTTTTACCTGTGTGTTTGAACAGAGAAGATAGGCAATCAGCTGCTTCCTTTTAATTTCTGCTTTGGTGATGAAGCTGTGTGTTACATCTTAAATTGATCAAAAGACTGGCTGCTGTTCAAAAGGGGTGGTCACATATTCTTGCTCTCTCTTGTACCATCTTCAGCATTTACTGGAGGTTTTCCTGATCCAGTTCAGTTTGCTGAATAATCAGAGTACTAATCTAGCCCCTCTGTGTCCTCATCTCCCCAGAAGATCAGCTTTTGCCAGGTAAGTAAGCTGAGTGAGTTCAAAAAAGGTTGTAATTGATTTTTGTCATGTAAGAACACTGTTCTTTTCTAACAGTGACCAAATAGAAAAGATCATAAGATCAGGATGTGTAATATAAACCTTTGCCTGATGACCCTCCTGTCTCTTGTCATTTGTAGGATATCAAGAGGTAGATGTTGTTTGCTTTTATTTAGTTCATGATGAATGCATTTTTCTTCTGTGAAGTAGCCTGTCTCCCATCCACTTAAATGTAAGGCACTGCCACATCCCAGGGGAGATTTTCCAGAGCACAAAATCACCTTGTAGGTGCTGACTACCTCTGTTTTGTTTTGAACTTGACAGCTGCTGGCTTCATTTCCTATCTCTTAGCTCTTGTATTGTTTGGACAGAGAAGAACTGATCTCAATTTGCCTTCTACATTCAGTTGATGATTTTACAGGTTTCTGTTCTATGTCACTGCAGCAATCTCTGTTTCCAGGCAGAAGAACCCTAGCCTGATTGATTATTTCTCATTTGTATTTTCAAACCTTGTTTCCTTTAAAAAAATATTTTCCTTTCCATTATGTCCTCTTGAAATGAAGGATCAGGCACTGCATCCAGGATTTAAGATGTAGCCATTCTATATGTTTATATGTTAGTTTTATTATTAATAATTTTCTAACATTATTTTTTCGTGCGTTGAATGACTTTGAACGGATGCTTCAATCAATCTGTTGTGACGCCAGCAAGATTTTCTGAATGTTAATGATCAGTTTGGAGCACACCACTCTATATGTGAAATAAGGACAATTTGTCTTCAGACTGGAACTTTATTTGTGCTGAATTTAATCTGTTGTTTTATTTCTCCATTATTACTCTCAGAGGGTTTTTCTGGAGATCTTCAGCCAGCCTTTCTTTTTGCTCTCAGAATAGCTTGTATCCTCAGGAGACTTTCACTGCTCCTTGCCCCTTTTTCCGGACTTGATGAATACAGTGTATAGTAGAGTGCTGCAAAAGGCTCCTTGCAGTCTCTCTCCCTGGGAAAATTGACCACTTATGCCCACCCTCTGTGGTCTGCTTTCAGCTCCATGTCAGTCCAGGCAGGGGCTTTCCCACTCAGGGTTTTTGAAGTTGTCTGGATGTTGACTGGGTGGCAGTTCTGCCTGCTGTGTGCGCTGCCCAGGGAGAGGCTCTGCAGTCCTGCGCCCCCGACACTCCTGCTGGCCCAGAGAGCCCAGTCTGCAAACAGCTCGGACTGAAAATGAGCCCAACAAATTACAAATTAGTCCTGATTTAGTGGTGTTGCACTGGCAGTATACACATGCGGGGGTTTAATTAGTATCAGTTTAGTCAGGTAAGTGCATATCTGTGCTTGCTGCTGCTGATTGAAACTGCGACCTGATGGGCTGAACTGCAGTCTGGACTGGGGCCGTATGTCTGTGCATGCACTTCCTATTTCAAATGGTCCCATTTGATGCTGTAGTTAGATTAGCACAGTTTGGTGTATGAATTACACCTAGGTCCTAATTCAGTTGATTTTGTGTCTGTGTCTGGGATGGTTTCGCTGTGCTGAGGCAGATAAACAGTCTGACCCTGGGTTAGCCTTCGGAATTCCTTAAACAAAGACAGTGATTAAGGAAGGGGTTTAGTGCATTTATGTAAATTAGTAAAGATCTAGTAATACTTTTTATCCTATATATGGACTTTATTTATAAGCATCATAAATACTTTAACTGGAAATTCACAAATTTTGCTACTGATACCCTTATAGTGTGTTCTAGAATTATTTAGCGTCTGTTTGCATTTAAGTTTTCTAAATACAAAGGACATAGGTCTTTAATGAAATTTCTGTTCTCTGAATTGATTTTTCAGATCTGTTCTTGAAAATTTGCCTGGATTCTCCAGTACTGTTGTCACACATGTAGTTTTCTGCTGAGAGATTTTTTGGACTGTTGTTATGTGGTAACTGAAGTTAGATGTTTGTGTTTTTAACAGTTCCTTTTGGCTGTGGTAGTTTTGAAATTTATTACTTAGCCAATAAAATCTGGGGGAATGGGTTCAGGTTGTGAAGGTTATTTCTACCTTTCTGTAGGCAGAAAGAAAAACTTGATTTGTGTAAGCGTGTAGTTTTATGACTCAGATTGGAAAAGGAGGGCTTGTGTCCAGATGGCAGAAGATGTGACTTGGGGAGTGGTTTAAGTCTGCTTTTCTGTTCTGCCAGCTCACATGCTGTGTGGTTTGTCTCTGCCTTGGTGGAGAACTAATGCAACAGTGCTGGGAGTCTTGGGCAAGGAACGGATGCTCAGTTGACAAAGAAGTGTTTTTAATCATTGTATAAGAGCTCTACATTTGCTATTTTGCTTATGTAGTTTGTTCTGATACAGTTTTCCAGAAAGAAATGGCCCTTGTTACAAATTAAACTTCTTTTTTCCTTTAGTTTGGATGAAAAGGTTATCAAATACATATCATATGGCTACCAGGAAAGCCAGGGAAGATTTTTTTTTCTCATTTTACAATGCATTTGGGCTTTATCCATTGGCTGACCTAAAGAAAGACACAGAGTTTGGTGAAAATCTTCATGTGGATTAACTCAGCCACAGAATAAAACTATTCTTTCTTGACATTTTTAAAGTAGTTAATTGGAAACATTCATTATTGAAAAAAAAATCAGTGAGTTTTTTTTATTACTTCTAGCAGTAGGTGGATGGAACACTCAGCAGGTATTCCTGGTATTCATGTTTATTGAACAGTCTGTGAGGTCACCGATCAGTGAGTGGCCTCTCTGCTCCATCCCCACACAGGGGAGCGTGGTCACAGTGCCTGTGGGGGTCCGGGACTGCTTTGGGGTTGAGAGCAGAGCTGTGGGACCGCAGGGCTGCTGGCTCACAGTGAGGACATTGCTTTAAGAGGAGGGATATTATTCAGCATTTTAAACTGTGCAGTGCCTATATCATGGCACCACTGTAGCTGCTGCTTTGGTGTTGTAAGAAACACAAGGAAGGGGTTGCTTAGAAGACTGTCCATCAGGATGTCTCCTTGGTGAGTCCTTGGCTTGTCTTTCTTAGCCTGTGGTGCTGGGCCGTAGCCTAGGTTGTGTCCCTGGCCATAATATGACTTGGTAGTGTTGGGCACCATGCTAATTCATGCTGCTGTGCCATAGAACTGAATTATTGTAACTGAAGAGTTGGCATAATCTAGGGCTCTCAGCTGACATTTTTCAGTTACTGACCTGTCATTGTCAAGATTTCAGCACAAATGTCTAAGTTGCAAAAGGGCTGGACTTTTCCAGCAGATACAGAAGCACAGAGGGGGCTGTAGCTTTGTTTGTAGAAAAGAGCTAATGGAGTAGTTCAGGTCATCTCTGCTTAAGTGTAATTTTCTTTTTTCCCCACTGCTGCACTGAAAAAAAAGCAAGGCCTCCACCGCAGAGAGGAGCAGCAACATGGGCTGTGTGCTGTAGAGATCCAAGTGTACCCCAGCCTGGGGATGTTGCCATATGGGGGGCAGTCTTGACATAAGAGAGTAAAGGTTTAAAGTATTTTTTTGGCCTCACTGAGCAGAAACATTGCCCAGGTATTCAATACCTTTGGACACTTAATTTCTGTATTTGTAAGTGTTCTAAATAGACTTGGAGCTCGTGACTATCCTGCCCCTGGACTCAGTTGTGGGGTTGACCACATGAGGCAGGAGCCAGAGACAAGTTGCCTGTGATTTCAAGGGATCACAAAGTTTTTCTAAGCTTCTACTAAAATGCCCCAAACAACTCAAAGTATTTCCCGCTGCCAGCCAAGCTTCAGGAAGCACCTCCGTGTGTGCGAGTTCTGCTGCTCTCCAAAAGCTTTTTCTCTGATCTCTTCAGCAGCAGTTCAAATCTTAGAAAATAGAAAACATGATCATTTCTCCTGTTTCCACCATGCAGAAGAGTTACTGATGTGGAATTGTGAAGTGTGATGCTTGCAGTTGGAGAAGCTTTTAAAAATTTAACTTAAGGCCAGGTTGATTTTTGTTGTCCTGGTGTTTGAATATGTGCTTGTCTGGATGTATTGCGTGTGGTCAGAGGGTCTGTGACCAGACTCTTTTGTCACAGTAATTGCTGACTAATTTCTTTGTGGCTGTGCTCCAAGGGAAGGAGCCATCTCAGGTCTGTGATGGTTACTCAGAGGTGTTACTGTTAATTGCCTTAAAAGTAGCTGACAGTTCTGCAGCACTCCCTGTCATTCAGCCAGGGTACCAGTTCTCACCCCAGACCTGCGGGGAAGTTAAAAACCTTTGCCGAGCTGATTTCCCTGGGGACCATCCTGGTTCTTCTGAAATTCTGTGGTGGCATTCTGGGAAGCATAGAGGTGGAAGTGCAGGAATAAAAAATGCTGTCATACTTGCTTCCCACCCCCGCCCTGGCCCAAGCCTTACTTTCTGATATATCTATACTTTGGTAGTAAATGGAAGTTTTTTTATAATTTAGTGTTTTAATTGTTGGACTGAATGATCTTAGAGGTCTTTTCCAGTCTTAAGGTCATACCACCTTTCTGGTCCCTCTCTGGCCTGAAAGAACAAAGTAGTAACAAAGACTTCTTGTGCCTTTCTTAACCAAATGTTTTTTACTGGTTTTGGTTTGTTTGTTTGGTTGGTTTCCTGTTGATGTTGAGTATGTCTTCATTAATACTTTGTAAATGCATAGGAATGTTGGCAACAGTTTCCAACTGTTTCCAACAGTTTCCAAATTTTAGGTAGTTTGACAGTCCTGTATCCAGGTATTTGAGCAGTTCTTGAGATCTGGGAAACAACAGTGTCAACACCAGAGCTGCCTGGTCATGTGTACTCCAGAAGCTTCACAAGAATAATGAATCCATCAAGCCCTTTGGAGAGTGATTGAGCTTACACTGGGAGAAATGGCTTTTGATGTGACATTTGGTAGTAATTGCCTAAATGAAGTGTTTTCAAAGGGAATTCTAGGCCACTATAATTATATGTATGCTACACTCACACCAGTATAAAAATGTCTTTAAAACTATTTGCAGAGCTTACCAGTTGGTTTCTCTGGAGGGGGGTCCTGTGCCTGTTCCACGTGAATGCATTCCATTTCTGGCAGTGGTTTTAGGTGTTAGAAAATTATATTTCCTTACTGAACATTGTTTTCCTTGGCAGTACAGTGACTTCTAGAAACATTTAAGAAGTCTGTTACTTCCCCTTTATTTTTATTATTAGCTGTGATGTCCTGAAGGGAGCAGAATTTCTGCAAGAATTCCAGCATCAGCAGTGAAGAGCGGATGAGAGTGTGCAGTTCTGGGAGGCAGTGCAGAAGCAGCTTTTGGGAAGGGACAGTGAGATGAGTGCTTGTGTCACTTGGGGCTGAGCTTTGGGAAGTGTCCTCAAGAGCTCATCTGATCCAAGGAAAAAACTTTCCTCTTCTTTTTTCCTTGTTTAAAACCATGTTTTGTTGAGGTTGCAAAACAAGCCCAAGACAGCCTTCAAATGTCAGCTTTGGAAATTGTGCTGCATAGGATTTCTCAGACAGATGGAGGAGACATTCACTGAGCATTATATTATCTTTTTTTGTCAGTAGTAGAAGAGTAATGTAGGTTTTTCCTTGGGCCTTACAAATGATAACTGCTTTTTCCCCTCTTTACTTTGTTTTATTTTTCTTTAACAAAGACAGGAGTTTCTTAACAATAAAAGTAATAAAACAGACAGAGAAGCCTGTGCTCTCTTTCAAAAAAGGAAGAAATAAGAAATAGGATCAAGTCCCTTGTATGGTATAGTAAGCTTTGAAGAAATTCACAGTAGAATAGAAATGTGAATTTAAAACTGTGTATAAATGCAGGAGAAATACTGTCAGTACTTCATTTTCATAAAATAAGAACTGTTTAGGCACATATTACTCAGCCATTTAGGGAAGTTTCCAGAACATGAATCTCTCTGCTTTCTCTCATTGGTAGGTAGTAGTTGTTGGGGAAAAAAATTGGAATGGCTTGAAACACACTGCACCAGAAAGCTTAATTTGTTACCTGAGCATTAATTGTGTGAACTGAGAAGTGTTGTAATGCAGATGTCTTGCTTTCCAATAGTTTTATTCACTGATGTGATATATTAATGTTTTCTCAGGTCTCTAGTTTTCAACTGATCAGGTCTATGGACTGATTATAAATATGGCACTTATGCTGCTATTTTTATCCTGTCTCTGTGTTAAAATAAACTGCTTATGCAGAAGCCATCATCAATCACCTAGTTGGCCTAAAAATGACTTAAGCAAATACAGTCTTTGTATTCAGTAGGAAAAGCTCACAGAGTTTAAATCCTGATCTTTAAACATTTCATTTAGTGAAGTCTGAAGTATTTTTATCCTATTCTTAATCACTAGACTCAAATTTTCTTTTGTGTTTTTTAAGAAAACACCAAGGTTTCTGAGCAGCAGTGATTCCAGGGTCTGGGACCTCGGCTTTCAAGACTGGCACTTACCTTTCCATCCATCAAGGGACTTGTTCTGTGCCCTTGGTCTCTGTTTCCCTGCAGCAGGGTTCAGTAATCTGTGTGGCTCAGAGGTACAGGGCAAGCCAGGTTGTGGGGAGCAGAGGCGCCTTCCTCCCAGTGTCTTCTGGTGCCTCTGAACTCCTGTGTGCAGTTGCAGTAGGAGGGGGATTTCTTTCTCTTGTCTGGCCAAACAGACAAAGCCTGCAGTGGTTTCTGAGCAGCTGTTAGAAAGTTCCATCCTTATTTTACTGGCATTCCTGCATACTCCTAACTTTTAAGAGATGAACAGTCACATCTTAACAATGACAGCTACTGCTTCTTCCTCTGAGCACCGGCATTAACACATCACCCCCGGTCTGGGAAGAAGCTTGGTTGAGCGGTGCAGTGCTGTCTCTCTCATGCAGTGGCTAGATGAAGAGCCATGACTTTTATTACTGCTGATTGCATAGTAGAAGGTAGAAAACAGCTTTCAATCAGTGATGGGTGAGGGTTCTATTTTCCTCCAAACTGGCTGCAGAGGCATTGCAGGAGAAGTAGCCTTGGAGCTTTTACCTCTTTCTTGGTTTCTCCCCTGACTATGTCTTCATTTGGAGGAAAATCAAAACATTTAATCTGTAGCTGAGGTGCATATTTATCAGGAGTGTATCAGGTGTCACTGTATTGGGCTGCAGTGGAAATTGTTGGTCCCTTCATTAAATGCTAAGTAATTTCATGCTGACTCAAAAGATACCAAGAGAAACAAGACTACTTAATCCCAATGTGTGGTTTGGTGAAGGAATTGTGGAAAAAAATTTGTGTTCCTGTGCTAAACAGGAGGTTCAGATAGATCAAAGAAACTGATCTCTGACTTCACTGTATTGAGTAATATTGACATAAGAAGCATTGCCTGAAGGATCCAAGAAGACCAAGAGTACAGCCTAGAAAGAGATCATGATGAACTTACTCAACTAAACCAGATCAAGCCATTCTTTTGAAAAGAAATGAATGCCTGCACCTGTGGTGATTCCCTCGGCACCCTTCATTTCGTAAAAGCTCTTGGACAAGGAGAGGAGTGTAGAATTTCTCTGCAGTGGATGGACACTTTTCCTCTTTGCAGCTCCTAGTGTAGCTCATAAACGAATGGAGCGAATGTACATAAAAGGGCTAATTAAAAAAAAAAAATTGTAGTCAGCTTGAGGTCAAGAGAGAAGTGTATGAGCATTAGATTTAAAATTATGTAATAAAATATTTTTAATGAAATTCCCAAATCTGGAAGTGGTGGGGGAAGCAGGGCATTATGTCAAAGGTTGCATAAACATTTATGAAGGTTTGTGGCAGCATTAAGGCACACTTCCAAAGAGAAACTGACATATCTCCCTGAGGAAGTCCTATAAAGCAGTAAAATCATATGAATAATCAACACTGGAGCTCATTATCAGCATAATCTGGCAAACTCTTGAGTATAAGAGAACTAGAAAAGAGAGAGAGAGAGAGAGAGGTGATGAGAGAGCAAAGGCATGGAATTAGAAGAGAGGAGGAGACATTAAATGGTTTAGGACTTTGCACCTCAGAAGGAAGCCACTGGGAGGGCAAAGGAAAGTAATAAAGCTTTATGAAAGGGTGACTGGTGCAGGAGGTGAGCGAATAATAACTGGCATTTCTGAGACCATGAGGACTATTGGGACATCCAATAAAAATATAGCTATAAATCAGACAGATGGAAGATCTATTTTATACAATGTTTTCACAATATTAACCATTGCCAGAGGGTGATGTGGAAGCCAAAAGCACAGAGAAGTCAAAGTTAGAAAAAGAAGCTGAAGACAGGTGACATTGATTTGTATCAATAAGCTTACATTATCATAGTTAGCTCTGAGGAAACATGAAAAAAATCCTGTGGCACTAAGTGATAGAGTAGCATTTTAAATTAATCAGTGAAGTAATGCAGCTGGACAACAGCCCCCACTGTATGTGTACAGTGAGGAGCTCTGAATTGCTTTTCCAGTCAGAGGCAGAACTGGGGTTTATAATAAGCAGCTCTATCAAAATATCTCATTGTTTAGAAAAGCAAATTGAGGCTTAGGTGCTTGTGGAAAAATAATAGTGATCAAACTAGGAAACAGTGGTGTGTAAGCTCACAGTGCAGCTGTGTTGTGAGTGCTGCATGAGTTCTAGTTCCATCGCTCTCAAAGACCCGGTGAAACTGGGAGAGATTCTGAAAAGGGTGATGTGAATGATCAAAGGTGTGTAATGAATTCCTTGTAAAGAATGATAAATAGATCAAAGCTCTTCAGTTTCAAAAAGATGCCTTTGAAGAGGATATGATGGAAGTACAGTCTTAGCAGCATGGCATGTATGTGAACCCATTATTCACTGTCTCTTTTGATAAAAAAACTAAGACCACCAAATGGAAATAGTGGGTTGCAGGCTCAAAACAAAGTAAGATATTTCTAAAATGGGAGCAGAACCTCCTCCTTTCTCTTTGGCATCAAATGTTTAATCTGTTGGAACAATTCCCTGGATTTAAGCTGATTTATACTGCAGTTAACACTTCATCAGAATGCTGTTCATGGGGCTTTGTAAGCTTAGCTCTAGAGCTCTGTGCACAAGAGAAATCCTTTCAAACGGTGGAGTAGGTATATGCAGCCTGGCAGGCTAAAATGGCCCCTCTGATCAATTTTCATTGGGAAAATCAGTACAACTTCTCAACAAAATATTGTAATAGAAATACCTGGTCAAGTCAAGAAATACCAAAGTCAAATACAGTTCCTGCAGCTCAGGACATGCAGCCTTGCCTTGCGTCTGGTGTTTTCAGGTTGGGATTGGAGTATTAAAATGTCTGTGACAGCAAGACCTAATATACCCGCTTTGTCTGACCATTAGCTGGGATGGTGGCACTTTTTTGTGCTGTGGTGGTAGTTCCAGCTGCTTCTACTACAGAAATAATACGACATTAAAATACCAACCAGTAGCAATAGCGTTGTTTTCCGATTGCTCCACAGGAGTTAGAAAAGCAGGTGGTTTTGGATTAGTGGAAACTGGATATGGCTTCAGTGTACAGGTACTATTGATTTATTAAAAAAAATATGGGTATTGATCTAGTACCAATATCCCACTGTGACGGACAAAAACTCTCTAACAGTTTAAAGTTAGAACGTGTATGTTTATTGTGACGCTGGGCAGCATGTGGGATAACTCCCAAATACACACATCAATTTACAAGTGATTACAGAGTCCTTTTATCTACACAAGTATTGAATACCCAAAATACAAATACATATTCACAACTCTGGTACATCCCATTCCCTGCTTCGTATGCTAATTAGTTCAAAAGCTATTAAGCATGCGTAGTTTGTTCCTTGAAATGGGTCGGTGGTCCCCTTCATGGGGAGGGGTCCCAAAATGAGGAAGTAAATGAAGTCTTCCTCATTCTGCCCTTTCTACCTTTTCAATGCAAATATGACAAATGAACCCTTGGTAGAACTCCCATTCCCTGTCTTCAATTGGTTTCAGAACAGAGGAGGCCCCCAATTGTCTCATGTTCCTAAAAGCTATTTGTCAGTTTCTATATTCTTCATTACAAACCCAGCTAACTGAGCATTGTGTTGACAAGCAATCAATTATTAGTTAACCACTAACTCCTAACTTCATCAAGGCCTACCCATTTATTTTAATTAATTCCAGTAAAGCTTATCTCTAACTAAAATCTTAGCTCCTCTAAAATCTCTAAATTCCTTAAAGTTTATGTCTCACTATTTATTTGTGGTTTGTCACCTGTGCTTTGTTTTGTTTGCATATTTATTGGCAGAATTAATTTCTTGCAGTTTTAGGCCGATTTAGCACCTTGCTAAACATTTATTTAGTGAATTGTAAAGACAAACTTCACTAACTTAAACTCATGAACTACTCAAGTGACCTGTGCTTTTGAGTTGTGTTTAACCTCTGCTCCTGACCTGCAGAAGGGCATCTAGTCACAGAAGCATGTCATTATTTCCAGTTCATTAAATAAAAGCTATGACCTTGATTTGCAAATCCTTGAGATATTTGGAGTTTGAAAGAGTAGGGAGTGGAGTGGTGCAGTCTTCTGGTATTGCTGAGCTAACCCCTCATGGTAGCTTGTGTTAGCATGTTGTCCCAAGGACCTTATGTCTCCTTGGGGACACCTTGCTCCTGAGCAGGGCACGGCTGTGCCCAAGACTCAATCTGACTCTTGAGGTGCTGAGGAAATGTTCAGCGGTAAGGTGAGTTACTATCATTTTACTTTTAAAGTGTTATTGTTCCAGAGTAATTGTATTACTGAGGTTTCATGGATAACTAAATCCTGTGCTCCGTGGGTGCTTTCAGACCTCTCCACTAGTCAGCTAAAGCTCATTAGCTGAAATTGCTGTGGATGAGGATCAAAAGAGTACCCATGCTTTGGTTCCCTCATGGTGGCTTAAACAAATGTGATACTCTTTACAATTGGGTTTGGCACCTGATTGTACCACAACTCACCTGACTAATACTGTTTTTCTTACATCTGCCATTACGTCTGTATGGCTGCCTTTCTTCAGAAGATTTTAAATATTTTCTGAGGATTTTTTTAGAAACCCCAACTATAACACTGCAATACTGGACATGGGGTATGTAATACAGCTGCCATTTTCCAAAAGGATATGGCAATGAAGCTTGGAAAGGGAGGGAAAAAAGAGTAATGTTGGAGTAAATAAATTCAATACAGAAGTAACTAGGGCTTTAATTTTATGTCTGAGATGTCTGCATCAGCTTAAATTCTGCTTAAAGGTTAATATGGGAGAAATGTGCAAGTAATATTACGGAAAGGAAATACTACACCAAGTAAAAGTATTTGATATTTTCTCTCCAGGTGAGTGTTGGCAAGCCAGCCTGTCTTTAGAGAATGTTTTGTCAGGCTTTTTTATGGTTGAGGCTGATGTTCTTATCCTTGCTATTTGCCAAGAGCATTGGAAAGTTCCTTCTCTGGACAGCATGTGTGGGCAATGGGAGTTGTGACCACTCGGAGCTGTTTCAATGGTCTGTCAGAAAGAGTTTTTGATAAAGACTTCAGAGTGTGTTACTTTATATTGCATATTTTGGGGGATTTTTGTAATAGCAGGGTGAAAGAGTATTCTGTATATAATAGGTCAAGCTCTTGATAATTCTTGTGACTCAAGGAAGGCATCACAAATTTCATGGGTGAGGCTGTCTTACTGTTTTTCTGCAGCACAAAGTGTGAGAATAAATAACTTCTGTGTTCACAAGGAGCAGCACTGTTTCAGTGCACTGGGGAAGAAGCTTCTACAGGACTCAGGAGAGACAGATGCTGCCTGAAGTACAGATGGATGTACAAGCAAAGGGGAATTACTGTCAGGTGCTCTTCTTTTGCCATATCCTAGACATTTGCTCTTGAACTGAATCAGACTGGATGATACACTACTCATCTTGCACAGTTCTTCACATGTTCTTTTCCTGGAAAGTACTGAACATTTTTCAGAGTTGGCAATCAATTTAATATTAAGCCTGTTATTTTGATATATTAACATCTGCCCTGAAAAATTTACCAGGAAATTAATTTCTGCTCCAACTATGCCTTTAATGTGAAGTATCTGAGTTGACTCCTTATTCATTATAAAAAGTTTTAGAAAGGGAATTTTTAAATTCTTCTGATGTGTTCATTTTCATTTTTCTTTTTATTCTGTGATATTTTCAGGTTAAAAATCTCATTGATTATACCACTTGCAGCAAAGGAAATTCCCATTGGATAAAAGGAAACTACTTTTGCAATGAGAATGGTATGTAATGCTAGAATCTACATCCTTAGAGATTTGAAAATGTGTAAGGCCCTGAACAACTGGATCCAGCTTTGAAATTACTCTTGCTTGGAGGGTAATTGCTCCTCCAGAAACCTCTTCCAGCCTCCATGGTTCTGCAATTGCATCCAGGTCCCATAAACAGAAACCTTGCCATGTTCCTGCTGTGCTGTCCTTACCTGCAAAAGAGGCTGTGAGCAGGCTTCTGTGAAACTTCCTCTTAATTCTTAATTGAGGAACTAGTTTTAGACTTTGGTGTAGTTAGCTTTTTCCTTCACTGTTGCTTTGGTGTGGTACATCCTCATCTCATGCCGATTTCTAGGGAATGAAATCGGGAGCTGCTCTGCTGTAACCAGTCTTTCTAAACACGGAGGGGTTAAACGTGAAACCTACGTGATGGTCCACCTTTATTCAGGACTAGAGTATTAGAACTACATAGATTGTATTGAGATCTTCAATTTGTTTTGAAACAAGTAAAATCTGTGTGGTTTAACATCTTCAGGGGTCTGTTTACAATAACTGCGTGTCCTAGTTGGCAGTTGCCCTTGGGATCATGGATTTCCATCATAAGATATGTGATGTGAAACTGTCTTAAGCTTGTGAATGTTTGTTATATCCCAAATGTACCAAACTGCATTTCACTTAAAAGGAACCGCCTTAACTTGCACTGTTTCTTCTTAATGAAAACTAAACTCTGAGTTGATCTAGCAAGCAAAAGCTATACAGATTCACCTTACCTTTCTAAAAACTGCTCTTTTTTTGGTATGACTTGTTTACCCAGTTCAGTGCACACAGTAGATAGCTTCGATTTCTGATTTTGATCACTCAGATTTTAACAGGAATTGGTGTGGGGGTGAATGAGGAAAGGGAGGGAAAGAAGGATGGAGAAAAAGGGAAACAGAAGTTCTGTTAGCATTTTAGGAAGGCAAGGGCTTGGATCTTACAAGTATAGGAGGATGTGCCTGCTGGACTTTTGCAGATCTCAGGCAGTAATGACTAGAGCTTTTGCAGGAAGAGTTCAGCCCATAAGAGCCAGAACCAAGAACATCCACTGGAAATCTGTAGAGAGCAAATTTGGTTTGGGTGAACATGGAACCTGGTGAGTAGGTCAGTTTCCTTCTTAGACCTATCTGACAAAATTTGGGAAGGCATGTTTGGTACAGAGTGCCATCTGCCTTTGGCTTCCAGCTGCTTGCAGAAAAGCATTCTTAGTCCTGTGAAAAACATCACTTGCCTTCTAATGGTATTTTAGGTATTTGCTTTATATGCAGCTTTATAACTTGACTTCAAACACAAATCATTCTTATGAGTGATGGTTGGCTTAAGTACCTGGTGCTTTCTGTCCTATGTCTCTATTGTATTTATGCAGGTGTTTGCAAACTGTCCCTGTAATTTGTAAGGGAGGATGCTTACAGTGGCTGAAAGAAAATGTGGTCCATTGCTGCATCACAGAATCACAGACTGGTTTAGGTTGGAAGGGACCTCAAATACCTCATTTCAACCCCTGTGCCATGGGCAGGGACACCTTCCACTAGACCAGGTTGCTCAAAGCCTCATCCAACCTGAACTTGAGCACTTCAAGGGGTGTTTCTACCTTCTGTGAAGTAAGACATTATTACCTGGTTTATCAAAAGACTTCTATCCATTTCAGAAACTTACAACATGAAGGTCCATGCTGATGTGTACTGTGTGTTCATTTATAGCCCTAGTCCCTTGTATCCACAGAGCACCATGAAGACTCTGGTGAGTTTGTGATTATATTTCCCTACCCTTTTGTACGTGATCCTCAACTTAGACTGCAGGATGTGGAGGCAGTTCCAGAGGTCACTACATGTCTGATCCTCATTACATGAGTTGGTTCTAATGTTTATGTGACTCTTTCAGCTCACTAAGCCAGCAGAAAGCTGGCCTGGCAAAAAGTCTGCATTACACCTGCTCATGTTGCAGTCAAGCCTGCCAGACCCCAGGCAGTGTTTTGGTCCTGGCAAGGGGACAGAGCAAAGGAGAGAGCTTAAGGGTCTGGGTTTTCTTTCAGAGGCTGTGAGGTGAAACTCTAGTTTCTCTGTATGTCCTGAAATAATACCCAACAACAAGGCAACAAGGCAAATTGACAATATTAGAGTTCTGTCCTGTGTTCTGTATACACTCTAGATGGATTAGATTTATCATATCCTGAAGCTAAGTGCAGGCCCCTGCATATCATTCGGCAGTGTCCTGAGCACGTACATTATCTGCTCCCTGATGCAGCTGAAGAGTTAACGCTGCCCAGACACGTGGTTTCTTACAATCCAACCTCAAATCGAGATACTGGACAGATTTAGAAAAAAAGATGGCACACAAGAAGCCTTTTCATCAGTCAGTTCACTCATCCAAATGAAAGGTGGTAGCCCTGGAAAAAACACATGAGGGAGAGAGTAAAGAGATCTGATTTGCCATGTTACAGCATAATCATCAGCCTGGTGCAAGGGAAGGAGAGGTAGGAAGTTCTGTCTGGTGTAGGGAGGGAGGACAGGAGCATCCCTTTTGGCAGAAACTCACAATTGTTTTAAATGAGTAATGAAATTACCTCCTGAATTGGTCCTGAATTGTCTGTCCTGTATCCATTACTGTTTTTAACTGTGCTAAGTGAAGTTGCCTCTCCTGGCCAGCTTCCTCAAGAGGGACACGCAATTCAGCCTGACATATACAAGGATGTGTTCTGCTTGGAAGCAAATTCACAGACTGGAAATTATGGAAGGAACAGCTGTGTGGCAGTCGCAATGAGTCTGAAGTAATGGCACCGATACTTGAGAAGGTTGTCCTTCAATGACACAGGTTGGGCCAAAAAGGAAAGAGCTTGTTCTGAGAAGCTCAAGGAGCAGTACTACATGCATAAGAGGATTATTTGGTAAATTAAGAAGAAGCATATAATAAAAATCTTATTTTAGTAATTTGTTTTTCATACAATGTGGTCTTAAAATTTGTGTCAGTCCTGTGAACGCCCCTTTTGCAAGCAGCCTGCAGCTGGAACAGATTAAGATAGTGAAACTGCATCCGAGACTTATGTCTGTCTTCTGTGTACTTTGATATTCTTATTAACCATCAATATTTGATATTGAACAATATGTATTTGCTGTGCTAAAACGTATGGACTTTTCCATGTCCACCATGGTGGATAACTTAGAATTGGAGCTGTTGAAGTGTTCAATCAGCTTTTGCCTGGAAGTATACTACTTTCTGATGGCCAAAATAATTTTTTTTCAAGTTTGAGTGAAGAAGAAAAGCCGCAAAGACACTAGAAGTGATTTAGATGTACATACATGTACAGCACAGTGAAAGGCAGTACATGTATATGTACAGCCTTTCAGCTCTTCTTTACCTGAATGAGCTGAACCAGAAGCATTTGTGTCTTCTTAGCTGCTGAGGAGCAGAACTCTTTGTTCTTCCTGAACTTTGCACATGTCTGTGATGATTTTTAGGTTTGGTTTATCCAGACTGCACGTATATTTGTGTGTGTATGTGTGTATATATATATATATATATTACACTGTTCATGCCAAGAGATCACCTTCACCAGTGAACACATTACTACATTTGGTTTAGGTTGTACAATTTATATATTTGGGTGAACACAAAGTTTAAGTAAAAATGTCTCTACAATTTTTTTCTTATGCATTTGATTTCAATATTTTTCTTCTGTCCCAATAGCACCCCACACAAACTAACTAAAAAATATCAATCAAAATTGCATTAGAAAATATGAAAACTGAGGTCTAATTCTTTTTTTAGCTATACATTAATTTAAATACCGGTTCCTCACAGACAGCAAGAAGGCTCAGTTTGGTGGAATGGTTATATTATGGAATGGTTTGCCTTGAAAGGGCCTTTTAAGTCCACCTTCCACTAGATGAAGTTGTTCCAAGCCCCATCTAACCTAACTGCAATTTAATGTTTAGTAACCTGTGAAAATGCAACCTTTTCAGTAAGATAAATAAAATGCAAAATCAGCATTAAATTTCAGTAAATTGAAATGTTGTATTTAATGATAAAAATCATTGCTCAAATCTCATTTAAACAGATTTCCACCTTGCTCTGGAATGCTTTACTTTGCTCAATGCAACATTTGATTAATTTCTTTCACTTAAAGTGTGAAAACACAGTCGATTAGTAGGAAGTATGGCTGAAATGAAGCAGGAACAAGCTTGAAAATAAAACTGCAGAGGAAACTGAAGGATCTGGGGGAAAGCAGTCAGATTTCATCATAAGCTGCTTAAAAGCATATTCCCGCTGAAGACAACATTTTCCCTACTTGCCATGGGTGGGTGTGTGCTGGGGAGCAATTGAGTTCAGCTCACAGAGTGAGTGCTGAAGGATGGGGACACAGGACAGGGAGGAGATGGCAGGAGGAGGAGGTGCTGTGGATTTCTTGATGGTGACAGTGCTGATTGTTTTGATTTGGACAAACATCTAGCCAAAACCCTCAAGAGCCCTCACCAGTGCCTGGGTGGGACCTCCTGAACTACAGGGCTAGTGGAAGTAGTTAACCCAGTACCTGTGAAAGCATCTTGGAACAGATCCGTTTGAACATGTCCTTCACCATGAAACTGGCAAGAAGGGCTCTGTAGTTTAGTCTGAGCTGTGTGAGCTCTGACACGGGGTAACACCAGTGTTGCTTTAGTGTGATGCCACTGGGCAGGAAAGGACTTAGAACATCACGTGAGTAACGTGACTTGTCACAGCTACAGCTGCTCCAAAGCTGAGCAGATAAATTTGGCCATAACAAACCCAATTTGGCTAGCCTAGTTTGTTATGGAGGTAAATAAGACCCTGGATGAGGCAATGGTAGGTTAGATTGGAACTCGAGCTGGGGACCCCAGCCAATCCCATTCAGCCCTGAGTGCAGACATGTCATTGGCCAGTGGGATCTTGACCAATCAGACGTTCAGCTTGGGAATTTTGAACCCCCTGTAAAAAGAGGTGTCCATCAGCAAATCTTGGCTGTTGTCGCGTGCCCTTTGGTGTGCTCAGTCGTGTGCCTGTCTCCGAAACTGTGACGTAGTAATGACTGCTGGTAACGTCACAGCTCATTGGCAAAACCATTTAAAAGGGATACTGTGATCAGAAGAGACTCTGTTTCAAAGGCAATAATTTGCACAGTTTTCATCACAGAAATTTCTCATTCCAGTTTATACCCTGGGTGTCACCACTCTAAAACTTCTTGGACTGTCCTGTATAGGGGGTAGCTCAGCATAGTTCAGTGTTTTCATGGGCACTGGTCCAGGTAATGTAAAACACTTCAAAGACTTTTGGAGCATTCTTGCTTAATCAGCCCTATAGTCAATGCCTGTTAATTCAGGCAATCAGCAGGAACTGTGTCCTGCTTGCTGACACTGTTCCCATACTGCCTGTTACCCATAGCAGTATGATATTGCTTTTAATTAAAACTGGATTCATCCAGAATTAATGAAAAGCTAGGCACAGACCTTTTCTTTACAAAACCATTGTTAAATGTAGGGTCTTGTTTAAATAATATAGAAATTATATGCACCAGCTGACATTTGTGTCCTAGGTGTAGCTCAGATTCCAGGGACATAAAATCATGGCTTAGGAAGCTGCTGTTGCTTTGCTCAAGTGCAGTGATGCCTTAAAGAGCTAGGAATAAAACAAAACACTTTTGAGACAATATTAGAATAGGAGGTAATATACTGGTCTTTACTGGGGGCTTCCAGGGGCAGATATGGAAAAATACCAACCCCCACATAGGATGAATACAGCTTTGTAAGTTTAGCAAATTAGCATAATTGAAAAGAATCCCTAATTAGAAGCACAAGTGATGAGGTAATTCCTCCCTGGTTCTACCCTTTTCTGATTTCTCCCCCTCCTTAGATAAGAACTAAACTTTGTTTATGAAAATGTATCTGGAAGAGCTGGTTTCAACCTTGGCTCCCAGAGAGTCTAACCTTGGGCCCCCAGGGCTTGGAGCCTTTGGAATGTGTTTTGTATTTTTGCCTGTCAGGGTAGGGAGGGGTACTCTAGTTAGTTAGGAACTGTATAACTATGCAACAATAATCTACAGAGATACAAATATATATGAAGGAAATATAAAAGCAAAAATCATTTTGGCAACAGCGGAACCTGGGACTGCACTGGTGAAGCAGAACACAATTTCTTTCTGTAGGCACGCAGTTCATCTTGGAGGTGGAGCACCATGTGGCACAGTTCCAAAAAGACACACATGAGCTGGAATGCAAAGTGAGCAGCCTTGGAAAATATTTTGAAACTGAATTTAGGCCCTTTCCCTGTTTCTCTGGAAGTTTACCATGTCAGCCAGCATTTTAGTATAGAAAACAGAGTAGCCTGTGCAGGTTTGGGGAAGCACAAAGCTGTCCAGAGGCTTGCTCAGAGCAGAGGAGCAACAAACCAGGAATGCCCAAGGGTCTCAAGGCCCATTAATGAAAATTAGCTGAGATCTATTGGTGTGGTTCGTTTTGGGGGCAGGCACCCTGGGGTGTCCCCGGAGGGCCCCCAAGGCTGTGAGTTGGCTGGCAGCAGCGGGCAGGCATGGAGACTCCACACGGCTTCTGGGGGTGCTGGTTAGATGAGGGTTTATTGGGGGTCCCATCCCTGGGAACAGCATGGCTACTGAGGGGAAAGGGAAAAGGGGGAGGGAGGGGGAGAGGGCCAAGAGGGGAGGAAGGCTAAGAGAGGGAAAAGGCTAAGAGAGGGAAAAGGCTAAGAGAGCGACTGGGCTCACTAGCACAGCTTGAGAGGGAGATTGAAGTGGGCGCGGAATCAGACTCGGGCCAGTGGGATTACAGGTACATGGTGGTTCAGGGCAGGACCACAGGCTTAGAATATACCATACATTTTGGGGGGTGAGACAGAGCACACCGTTGAAATAAAATGCAATACTACGATCTATATGCCAAGACTGTGGTCTGCCTGGCAGGCTGAGGAGCCCTGGCAGGCAGCTGGTTTTCCCATCTGTGGGAGAGCAACGCAGGAGGCACAGGAAGTGGGAATCCTCTTATAAAGAAAGGGAGAAGTTGCAGTGGAGAGTTACACAGCAAAATGGCTCAAGAAATACATGCCTGAGCAGTAAACCTGCGGACCATTGATAGTGTTTTTTGGTTTTGGCATGGGCTGTAAATTGTGGGTTTGTTTCCATCTGCATTTGCGTACCTGGGAGCAACAATTCAGCTTTCCATCTTAGATGTAGCTGGCTTGTCAGGGAGTGGTTCTCTGGAACCTTACCCAGATTGTCATGGCTGTGAGTCCCTAGAGAGGAGCTTCTTCAGCTTGCCTCTGTTTTCTGCCAAATGAGATAGCATAAGTTTAGGTACATTTAATGCCATGTTTTGTAGCATAGCTTGACAACTGATGGGTGTGATTTTGCCTCAGTGTGGTTAATATACAAAGTAAGAGTGTAAGTGGCTATGGAGGTGACACATTATAAGCCATAGTCAAATTGAGGTGAAAACCCAGTAATTTTAAGCCTCTGAATGCAAGGTTTTGTTGCACTGAGTTCCTAAACAGTGTGGAGAGATTGTACCTCCATAAGAAAATAGATTTGAATTCAAGATGCAGCTCTAGCTCTTGCAAGTCCTAACCCTGCAGGAAGCAGTTGTGCCGGAGCTTCAATGACCAGAAAGCAGAGCCTCAGAACCTACAGATACCACAGCTCTTGGTGGGTCCAGCCTGTAGTACTCATGCCCTTGACTACTGAACTTAACTCCCGTTTCTTTCTTTGTATATTGAAATGATGTAAATTGAGAGCAGCCTTGTGTTAGAGTAAACATGCAAACACATATTTAAGATCTTATTTATAGGTAGATGGTTTCTTTCTGGGGCTCGCCTGCCTTGTTTTTTTGTAGCCTTCTGTCTTCTGCCCTGATTCTAATCTCTGTGCTTAATAATTCACCACATCTTTTCTGGTTCTTGTCTTACTGGTTTTGAAAGAACATAGAATCTACTTTAGCCTTTAGGAAACCTTTGGAAAGGGATAGATAGTTTCAGTTGGGGGATTTGAGTGTATTTATAGTAATATATAAATAGAGGCAAGAGGAATACTTGCAAAGCAGGTGGTACTGGGCCATTTATAGGAAAAAAATTATGATTTATACATGGATTTTTTTGCTTTGCCTGTGGCCTGACTTCTACAAAAATCTTTTCAGTGTTATGAATATTTATGCTGCTTTGTTGTGGTATTTTAAACTTGCTTTCAGCTTGTGAAATGACATGTTTGTCTCTTTAAATAACAGGAGGAATGGAGGGAGAAAATTGGCTCCTGGGCAGACAAGTCTGCAGAGATTTTGCAAGGAGTCTTTAGTGTGGTTGGAAAAGAGGAGAGCTCAGCTCACCAATATCCCACCCTTTCCTTTGTCTCTGCACTTGGAGGTGTGCTCTACAAAGGTCTCTCTACTACAAAGCATCCTCTTTTGAGAATTTTTGAGGCTTTTTTTTTTTACTCAAATGTGCCCATTTGCCATGTTTCAAGCCAAAACACATGTTGCTGTTGGCATAGCAGAGTGCTCAGGTGAAGTTGTGGCAAGTAGTCATATAGAGCTAGTAGATTTTATGCTGCAATGAGAAATTACCCAGATTTAATCTAGGGCAATCACACTGAGCTTGCTAAGATCTTGGGAAGAGAAAAGTACGCACATCTGCCAATGGAATACCCTCTGACCAGATTAAAATGAAGTCCTGAGGCTGTGTCAGCCATTTTCTGGAGAGCTCACCAGTGAGGGGATTAGGAAGAGCTGGTTCAGCAAGCTAAAAAAGCTGCTTGCAGGGAGTGATGGTGACCCCAGGTGTCTTTTCCTTCAAAAAGTTTCCAAAAAACTTTACAAGCCAGGTTAATAAATATAGAATCTAAATGTTTAGAAAAAAATCCGCCATCTGAGGCTGTGCAGGTTTAATCTTTCTGTGTGATTTTGCTCTCAGCTGAGCAGCTGTCAGTGACTTCCTGGCTCACCTCAGTATTTGGGCCCCACTGGAGGGACCCTTTGTAATTATTTCTGGGTGAGAATGTGCTGTGAGCTGAGCAGCTTTGCAGGCTCACTGTGCTGCAGGCTCTCTGCAAAGCAAGTCTCTTACTCTTCTGCAAACTTCCCTACAGAGGTGGTCACACCTGTTTGAACCCAGCTGGTGTTAAGGAAGGTTGTTTCTCCTGTCTCAAGGAAGTTTCACATAAATCTCAGCATCTAAATGAGCAGCCCTTTTTTGTTGCTGTCCATCTTGCTTTAAGGAAGGGGCAGCACATATTGCTCATTATGGCTAACAGCAGCTTGCCCTAGAGAACTCCCTTCCCTTGAGACAGCATTTGGAGCAATAGTGGACTAGGGAGATAAACATCAGATTAATTTCACAGTTGCTTCAATATTGCTTATTGTGTGCACTGTAGTCATATCTAGAGACCAAGTATTAAATCAAAGCTGATGAGATAAATGCATTTAATAATCCTTGCTTTTTATTCTTCTAGGTTTTAATTCTTCTCATATAATAAATGATTACCAATGTAGTGCATGGGTACAAAATGCATGTCTCTCCTTCTCTAGGTTTTCACACTTCATGGATGTGCTTGTATTGACAGCAAACAGTGTACCTGGGCAGATTTGTGTAGGATGTATGTCAGGCCTTTCTGGGACTTTGTATAGCTCAGGGGAAACTAGAAGAGATATCTGCAAGGCTGTAGCAAAAGTTTCTTTGAGCAATCTAATGCAGAGCAATTGGTGCTCTGAGGTGTTCTTTGGTCAGCCACAGCTCAGTAGAGAGGGGTGTCCTTCTCTGTAGACTTTGGTTTGGGCAGAACCAAGGTTCAGGAAAACTCCCACATGGATAAAAACCCACAGAGAAAGGTGGCTGGTGTGTGCACAGTTTTTCATTCCTTTGGGTAGGGTGGACAACTGCTTTGTCTCTTGTGTGACCCCCAAGAACAAGTATGACCTTCTTGCTTGCCACCAGTAGGTGTCTTTTCAAAGGAGCATAAGAGAAGGGATATGCTCTCCAACTAATGAGGTGAAGGTGGTCGTTCTAGTACTGTGTCACCTGTCTGCACCTTATCTGCAGATAAGCTTTGTGATGCTTGTTTGAAATTCCTTTTGTGCCTGTAACCTTGTGTGATGCTGTTGTGGAGAGAACCTGGTAGATGTTGAGCTCTTGATCAGTCCCAGTAGATATGGCAGTTGTAATTCCTTAGTAGAAATATTTTTTTTATTCCATTATGTCTTAGCAGTATGACAGTAAAGAGCTTTCCTCTGGGGCTTACAGTGCACTACATAATGGCTCTTGCTCCTCTTCTGAATAAAAATTCATTGTGGAGTAAGGGGGTTGCTGCCGGTAGATTAACTGATTTCTTGAAACTCTCACAACTCTACTGTATGTTTTACAGCAAAAAAAGTCTGAAAAAGAAAAATAATTGCGTTTCCCTAAGCAAAGGAGCTAAAAGAGACAGATGTTCCTGTGGCTGATTTTCAGAAGGAAAGGCATTTTGTTTTAATTTGTTTTGTGCCAGACTGGCTTCAGCTCCCCCCACCCCAGGGGTTACTCCTGGCACAAAGGGTGAAAGGGTGCAGCTTTGCACAGCATTTGGGGTGAGGAGGACCCCTTCTCCCCAGCGATGTTTGTGTTGAATTAAGGTGGATGGTGAACACAATTGTTCTTTTTCCACTCTTTTTGTTCTGTGGTTAGTAGCCTGTAATATCTTAGACAAAGAATTTGATTTGTGACGGTATTCAAAAGTATTTTTCTGGCACACTCAGCTGATGCCTAGGAAGTCCACCACATGCTTATTTCTATTCCATCAAATTAAGTTGATGACTTTGTTTATTCATCTGCAGTAATAGGTACAATTTTCCCGAACAACCAGGTAGTCTGCACCATCAGGTGGGATCATCTTTTGCCAGAGCCCTTTTCATGTTGCTTGCAGGTGCTTGCACTAGAAATCTTCTGTCTGGAAACACAGCTAGAGTGTCTAGAGTAAAAATTAAATGCCTTGTAAACTCAGCCATATTATTCCTCCACCTTCATTGCTGTATTTATACTCGAAGATTTCTCCTCTGGCTCTGTGGCAGCAGCAATTTCCCATGAACATATGGCAGTTTCTTACACTGTTGATTAAAGCTTTTTCTTTCCTTTGCTGACTCTGCACCATCTGATAGAGTGATGGTTTGGGCTGCCAAGCTAACAGTGATGTCTGCACGTGTTTCACTGGACCAGCACTATCTAGGGTGATTTTGATATCTCACCTTGTACAGCAAGGGCTGCCCTGAGTTCTGGGCTCTCTTTCGTTCTGCCAGTGAGGAGCGTGGATCTCCACACCTCTGTCTCCTGTGCATGGATGTGGTTTTGGCTCTGTGTCTCAGGAATACAGCACAGCCTTGCCTTTGGTGGCAGAGTGCTGGGGTTTGGGTATGTAGGGCATGGCAGGGGAAGTCAGTATTAAACAGTTTTTCACTCTGCTGATCAAGTAATTTCCAGTTCATTTCCAGACAAGCTATGCCTGAAATACCAGCAATGCATGGAAGTAGATGCAGTTTTTCACTTGAAAGGCCTGAGCTTTCAGGGGCAGCTTTCAGTGGGCAGGGCAAGGAGTAACCAGACAGACACAGTGAGAGCAGCACAGGGTTTGCCTTCTGCATTTACAGGTGCTTTGGGTTGCATCCAGAACCAGCTTCTTCCAGGCTTAATTTGAAGCACAGACAAGTCTAATGAAAAATCTCTCAGCGTTCTTTGATTAGCATATCTTGTAATGCTGTTTCTAACAATATGCCTTTGTTTCAGAATCCCTGTTTGCTGCTTTGAGGATTAATTGGCTCTACTTCCAGCACAATGGATGAACTGCAGGATGTTCAGCTGACAGAGATCAAGCCACTCCTGAATGACAAGGTAATGCTGGCTGCTGCTTTGTCCTCACAGGTGTACTCGGGATGACTTTGTGTCTGGCAAGGAGCCCTAGCTGCCAGAATCTGTCCACAGATTGAAGTACCTTAAGTACTGAAACCCAGTAAATTCTTCCCCACTCTGGTAATCTACCACCACCCACTCTTCCAAAGTCTCCAGGAAAGACAGACCACAACAATTCAGGTAATTTTGGAGTCCTGGCCAAACAAAACATCGTGCCTGTACTGAGGATTTGCAAAGGCTGGACAGCAGTTGGAAAGGTGATCCCATTCCTGACCTGGTGTAGCTGCAGAACCTCTAATAAGTTTCTCCTTGTTAGAGAAGTGCTGTATTATATCCTGGTTTTTGTTTGGTTGGTTTTGGGTTGTTCTTGTTTTGTTTTGTCGTTTGGTTTTTTTACTTTTATTTTACCTTTTTTTTGGTTGAAAATATTCTGATTAAATGATCCTTTAGTGTTTTGACCCCTAAAACAGCCCTGTCTCCCTGGATTTAGTAATGGAGAGTAATTTCCTTTTAATGTCTGCAGACCCCAGTTAGAGCAGCCCAGATTTATGCAATACTGAGACTTTGGAAAATCATTGTATTGCAGTAGCTGTTTAAGTCTCTCACTCTGTCTTCTGTGGGCTGGGGAAGAGCCATCTGAGCTTTGTGGATTCTACCACAAACTGTTGTTGAGAGTGCCTAAGTTCATTACAGGCAAGATCTAGCAACTTGCATCTGCAAACTGTGATTATGAGCAACGTGGTTTGGTCACTTTCCGTAGCTCGCAGCCAAGTCTCATGGTGTGGGAATGAGTTCCTAAGGCTTTGCTGTTTGATGGCTGATGATCAGGAGGACCTGGCTTGTGCTGCCGAAGGGCTGTCTGTGGTGGTTTGTCCACTCACTGTGTGCTTGCAGAAGACTGCATTGTCCTCCACAAAATGGGTGAAATCTCTGGAATTCTGCTATGTTTTAATCTGTACTGATTAGTTTTTGCTCATTTCTTTAGTGTTCTAGCATATCTGGTTTTAGTATTTTTAGAAATCTAAAACCTCAGATGAAATCTGCAGTCCAGCTGCCTGATCTGACAGACTAGTGCTGACTACTGGGCTTCCACCATTTAAAAAAAAAAAAAAAAAGTTTCCTGGAAAGGTGAGTCTTGAAAGTACAAAATCAGTGTAGATCAGCAAATAAAATTATGGATACAGGCTTTGAGGGCAGTTTGTAATTTCAAAACAAGAGAGAAGACAAGCTTCCTAAATCCAGTGGCCCAGATCTTGCTCATGATTCTCCTGGGATTTTCTGTGTTTGAACTGGGTAGATTGCCCTTGCTTCAGTCAGCTGACCTAAGTAAGAGACATTGAGGCATGCCAAATCAAAGTGGTTTTCACTTAATAAGTTTCCAGTCTTTCTCTAAAGTATTTCCTGGTCAGCCCCATCCAGTTCTTGCTGTGGTGTCCATTGTGGTTCAAATGCAGAGTTCTCATCCAAACAGAACACCAAGTGGTATTAACCAGGGTGCAGAAGGGCACACAGAGAATGATTACTTCTTTGCTTGACTCAGTGTTGAAGTTACAGGAAATATGTAGTATCTCAGTAGGGAGAAATATGAAAGGCAGCTCCAGAACCATCCTCAGTACTGCTTGGGAAGAGAAGTATGCTGTGGCTCTCCTTTTCACACTTTTACCAAAATGAGGGCCTCAGGGAGCAGCCACCTCCAAGGTCTGGCCCTTATTAAGGCTTTCAAGCTTGAGATAATACATGTACTTTTTAGACATAATTTATGGAGCATGAGGGTGTGGTGCAATAACCTGCTGTTCTGTACAACATATCAGAGTCCAAAATCTATTGAGCTGGCAGTTCACTAAGGTTTTTAATGACAACACACTTTAGATACTGGAGTTTGAGCCAGCATGGATTAATGGCCAGAAATAGTACAGTAACACTCTTAAGGTACTACTGAGTGAGTGCTCATGAACTCCTCAGACACAAAGGCTACCGTACACAGAGAAGGAGCTCTGGTGTCTCAGACTCTTAAACCAGTGGAATTACCAATGCAAGTATCTTGTTCACTTGTCTGAACTATAGGTGGTGCCACTGTGGATGACTCTGTCCTGGCTTTGTTCTGCCTCAAGTCAGCAAAAGTTACAAGCTTGACTTTTGAAGAATATAAACACTATTTTGTTTGTGTGTAACTTAATGTTACTTAGTGTGTAACTCATATCAAGTACAGGAAAGTAAAATACATTATGTTTGTTCACCTTGTTCAGACTCACTAAAATGCAGTGACTTTTTACTGGGGAAGCAAAGGAACTTCAAATGTTCCCATTTAGTTGAAAGAGAGAAAAAAAGAGAGTACTGACTGATCAGAAAAACTATCCCAGTGACACTTTACTATTCTGGCACCTTTAATTCCTGTTAATTCAGCCTCAGTGAAAAGTTACTGAAATGCCAGAGCCAGATTCAGGAAATGAAATGGGCAGCCTTTAGGCTGGATTGAGTCAGCCGAGCCAGCTCTGTGCTTTGAGGTGCAGGCATGGCATGTTCAGAGGCCTGAAAAACTTGCCTTAAACTTTCTCAAATTAAGACAATGAATAAATGGTTTAAAGTCAGATTTTCAGTGTGTTAAAAGCAAGTATGTGTGAGTCAGGGCATGTCAGCTTCTTTTGCCTCATGGTGTGCCTTTACAACAAGCAGCCCAATTCAGAGCCTCATTCCCTGCTTTGTGTCATTTCCTCCCCACTCACTTGGGGAATATCAGACTTTTCTAAGTACAAATTCAGATCACCTTCTTTTTTACTTAGCATGCACCATCCACATACAGTGCCGTATATAGATGTTTCTCATTTCTCCATAAATAAATGGGTGACTGAACTGACCTGCTTCATAAGCTGGTGATGGTGTAGAAATCTCAATTAATTTCAGGGTCTCAAACTGAAATAAGAGGAGACTGGTTTTTGTTTTCTTTTCCCCAATACTCAGGATTTAGTGGATTTTGCTATGTCCTGCTCAAAACATGGCCACAGTTCCATACTTAACACACAAGAGGAAAGAGGAGAATGGATTCTTAAAACAGATTTGCAGATATTTCAAATGTCTCAAAGTGCAGAATATAGGTAGCAACTCTTGTTCTTATTAACAAGGCAAGGCTCTGCAGCAAGGAAAACACAGCCATGTGTTTACATATGGAGAGGAATGAGGGTGCTCAACCAGAAGAAATGTTTGGAGTTTTTCTCTTGTCCATATGTGATCCTAGTTTTCTCCTATTAATTTTAGTACTAAGGTGCTGTGCTGATTTGGCACAGCCTGGTTTTTGGTAGTGAGGGAGGGCCACAGGAGTAGCTTCTGTGAGAAGCTGCTAGAAGCTCCCACCATGTCCAACAGAGCCAATCTCTGATGGCTCTGAAGATGGACATGCTGTTGGCTCAGTTAGAGAGGGTGCTAATGCCTCTCTGATGACACAGTTAAGAAGGAAAATTGAAAGAGCATGCGCGCAGTTTTCTCCAGGGGTGGTGAGGCGCCGCAGCTGCTGCCATCCTGGCGCGGCGCGTGGCAAGCCTCTACTGCCTGGCATCCCCAGCCAGCCGTGCTGCGGGAAGAAGGGCAGGGCCAGTGGCAGCAGCCTCTCGTTCCGAGCGCCCCGCAGGAAGAGAGGCGTTAAATAGCGCCAGTGCTGTGGTGGCCGTCACTGCCCACTTGGTGGTGGCGGGGCCGCAAGGCCAGCAGCAGAAATATGGTGAGAGACTCTCCGGCACGGAACCTAGACGAGATCAATCTCTCCGAGCAGCGGGATCCTGTAGGAATCTTTGAATTAGCAGAACTTGTTATCAAAAGTACCTATGAGCAGCAGTTTTACTTCTAGTCAGAGAAGAGGAGGAGATGAGCACATGTGAGGGAGAACAACAGGACAACACCAAGGTCAGTGGAAAAAGAGGGGGAAGAGGTGCTCCAAGTGTCACAGCTGAGATTCTTCTGTAGACCATGATGAGCACCACGGTGAAGCAGCTGTGTCCCCGCAGCCCATGAGGTCCATGGGGGATGCAGAGATCTACTCGCAGCCCATGGGGGGAGTGCTCATGCCAGAGCAGGTGGATGCCAAAGAAAGCTGTGATCCAGTGGGGGACCCAAATGGAGAGAGAGCCCCTGTCTCCAGAGACAGAGCCTTTGCTTGCAAACTGGAGCAGCCCATCCTTAGAGGACTGCACCCTGTGGATACGTGATCCACACCGCAGCAGTTTTGGGCAGACTGCTGCTCGTGAGATTAGAGCCACGCTGCAGATGGAGAGCTGTCTCCTGTGGGAGGGGCCCCGTGGCATAGCAGAGACAAGAGTTCTCCTCCTGAGCAAACAGAAGATCTTGAGTGATGAACTGACCAAAAGCCCCATGCCCTGTCTCCTTGTGCTGTTGGTGGGAAGGAGGAAGGGGCTGGGAGAAAAACAAGATGCTTTAAAGGTTTCTTTTACTTCTTGTTATCCTCCTCTGACTCTGATAATAATAAATTTACTTTATACCTTTAAATTTGAACCTGTTTTGCCCTTGGAGTGTTTTCTCCCAGTCCTCATGAGTTGAGACTCATGAGCTCTGTATTAATTTTTTTCCCTCTCCTCTGCCCAGATGAGAGCAAGAGAGGGTAAATGAATGGCTTTCCTGGGTGCCTGGCATTTGGCCAGTATCAAATCACAGTGGGTGCTATGCCTAAAACACATCCCTAAGCTGGGATGCCATCTCAAGTGGTTTGCTCAGCCTTCTGCTGATAGCTGTCAGTGATGTAACCTACTGTGTGGTTAGAGACAGTATTTCACAAAGCACGTGGGCACAAGGACAGGTTCCTGCAGATCTTCCAACCTGCAGAATGCCAAGTGGGTGCTGTACTGACTGTGTTCACCTGCATGCAAGGGGTCACCCTCTGGGAAGAGTCAGTGGTGAGCTACTGCTCGCAGTTCCCATGCGCTTGGCTTTCAGGAGCTTGCAGGTCCTTGTGTCTGTCGTGGAACAATCCCATACCTGCAGTAGTGGCTGCACAGAAGCTGACTGCATGGCTTGTTTTCCTGCACTCAGTAGGTGAGATCCCAGGAGTACTCCTTTAGGAGTTTTGCATCCGAATTGTTAATGGATGCCAGGAATAGACAAAACCCAGACCCATATGCAGCCCAGCTGTGGCCAGTGTCCTTCCTATGTGCATCTGTCCCTGCTTGAACACTCTCAGCTGTGCACAGAGGTACTCACTTCCCTTGGCTGGTAGCCTCCTTACAGCCCTATAACCTTGTTGTATAGGAATGGGGAGATCTTGCATGGAGTTTGCTTGTACAGGTCTTGCATTTCACTGCTTACCTGACTGCAGCCAGTCTGTGCTATAACAGAGTTCTCTATGGCAAACTTTCATGCTGTTATTGGGGGTGTTCTGGAGCATTGTGCTGACCTCCTTTTTTCTTTTTTTTTCTTTTTTCCTGTTTTTCATTAACAGAATGCAGCTCGCAACTTCCAGGACTTCGACTGTCAGGTAAGATCGTGTGTAGGAGACAAGGATCAGTTGGCAACTCCCCATAGCTCAGCAGTAATGTTGAGAGAGATGAAAAAAATCTCTGTATTTTAATTTTAGCTCTCTTAAGGTTTATTCAATAAGACCTGGGATATATCCAGTGACAGAAATTGCCCTTTACCCTTACGTGCCAAGCAGCATGAAGGTTCTGAGTTCTGAGATGCCGATTGCTCTGCCAAGGCTGCACAACATCTTGCAGGATGACTGGTCTCCTGAATAACAGTTTCTTGGAAAAATGCAGTATGCAGAAGAACTGCAGCTCTTTCATGTCCTGTCTGGTTCACTGGTTGGGAAAGGAGGAGCGTGCATGCTCTACCTGCTTGTCTTGAGAGGAGATGGAAGTGAGAGAGCTGCCCCAGGTACAGCACACTGTTTTGCTGGGCTTGGTTTGACACAGCCATGGTTGTTTACCAGGAGTTTATTGGTGGTACAGAGGTGAGACCAATGGCTCTGGTTGCCATAGGAATAATCCTTTGTAGAAGTGATTGCTCCACCAGCATCTAAGACAGAGGACGTATGCTCTGTGATAGGCAGAGCAGAGCACTGAGATTCTGTGGGGCATTTTGTGGAGCACAGGCTCATTTCCCATAGCAGATTATCCTGCTACCTTCTCACTGAGCATGTGGGTATGCATCTAGTGGCTGTTGTTTCTCTCTAGCAGTTGGAGGCTGTTGTGTCTGTAGTCCTCTGCTCAGCACAGGGCAGGTCATACTGCGCTGCTGTAGCACACTAGGGGCTGGCAACATTGTGATAAATTTACTAGAAGTCCCTTGATGTAGGCGATTCCAGAAAACTGTTTGCAAGCCTGTGCACAGCAGGAACATAGCAAATACAGTCCTATGAAGGTAGTCCATATTTTTTCCTTCTCTGGAAAGCAGCAATAGTGTTAAGCAATGGTTTTTCTTTTGAAATAAAGTTAGATAACAGACTTAAAACATTTTCCTGTACTGTCATGTTTCCATCTATCTATATCTTCTCTTACCTTTAGAGGTAAAGTTTGCTCCCATGTCAGATGCGTGATGGGTAAAAATAGGTGCAATGCCTTTGAGTAAGTGTAAACAGCAGAGGCACTTCCTACTGTGATCCATGTGCCAGGATTGGGAAGAATATGAATATATTGTGTATTGGCCTCTGCTGCCAGTTCTCTACTGACCCACCAAAGCTCTGGGCATGCCCACGCCTTGCCTGGCTGTGAGCAGCATGGCTCGAGGGAGCCAGAGCAGAGTGGGAAGGTGGGAAAGAGGCCCTGTCACAGAGCTGTGTGTAGCTGCTGCCTTTTGGCTCTACGCTTTCCCTCAACAAGCAAAGCCTCTCTGCACTTTTCTTTAAACAGAGCCCCAGATCTGAAGCTGGGCAAACCCCGCAGAAAGCTGGCACTGCAGCCATCAGCCTGCACACTCAGTATGTCCCAGAGCTGTGGTTGTCTTCTCCAGGGCTGAGCTTTGGGAAAATCTGAGTGGTCTGCAGCCAGGGAGTGGTACTCTGGGGAGTACTAGGCCAGGAAGGACAGGCTTTTGTTCCTGGGCTTTACCGTAGATCACCAGTGAGCTGGTGGCCATGGCAACAGTTGGGCAGGAGACAAGATGTTCTTTCTGGGAAACCATATAATTCATGTAGAATACCTTTTTTTTTTTTTTTTTTTTTTTTTTTTTTAATCAGGATGTTAACATGGTGTCTCTCATGGCTGTAAATATTGTCCTAGTCCTAGCCTCACCTTCCTCCAGCATCTGTCCCTGCAAGGTGTAGTTTCAGGGCACACCTGGCTTGTCATTCCCCCACATCATAGCTAGAAAGTAGCACAAGGGCTGGTTTAAGTCTCTGAAATCTGCCAGAGAGGATGGATGGTGTGTTGGACCCTTGGGTTTTTTTGTCTCAATTGCTAGTACCAGGAATTGTGCTTACACTTGGAGACTGAGCTTGTGTCCTGTGAAAAATTACTGCTGCTTTTTAATTTAGCGAAGCACATCCACGCCTCTGTGACTTTACCAGTGTCAGAGGAATTTGAAGTGAAGAAGGTCACCAGGGCTTTCAGAGGAAGGAACATCCTCTTGTGTAGAGAATGATTTAAAAGCACTTAGGCTGGGGCAGTGTTTTCATTTGTCCTGAGTTTCACAGGGAGGAGGAGCCTTGGGGGGGATCTCAGTTTGACAAGAATAGGCACAAACTGGCCACAGACTGATTGAAGATGGTTTCCAGTTACAGTGCAGTGAAGTTCTCAGTCAGCTTCCAATAGCAGCAGCATCTGCAAGGGCCCTGGTGGGTTTTAAGGCAAAACCTAAAGAATTTGTGAGGTAGATTTTACTATCTTATACAGTGTAGTGTTTGCAATATGAGACCATGGCATCAGTGATGTGAGACTTGCGTTTCAGACCTTTTTATTTTTCTAATAGTTAAAAAAAATATGTTTTAAATGGAGTTAAAGCTGTAGCTTTGACTGGGGCTGACCAGCTCACATCCTGAGCTGTGCTTGCAGGGCTGCAGGCAGTGCAGTGAGAGAAGGAGGTGGTGAGGGAAAGGTGAGCCTCTGTCAGCACTGTTGATAACCCTGCTGGCAGTACAGATCCAGTTAGAGCTCCCCACTAAAAGACACTGACATATGGGAACATGTCCTTTTTTATCTGTCTGTATTATTCTGTGCCCTTGGCCATGAGATCATTTGCTGTAAGTCTATGCTAGAATTTCACAGAATATGCTGAGTTGGAAGGGACCCTCAAGAATCATTGAGTCTAACTCTTAAGTGAATGGGCTGTATTGAACACACCATCTCTGGTGTTATTAGCACCATGCTCTAACCAACTAACCTCAGGGTCCCAGCTCCTTCCAGGACTGACTGATGTCCCTGTTCTAGCTTCTCCTTGGATACAGCCAGAGTAACAGCCACCCTCAGTCTTAGTTCTGTGGTGCTGGTAGGCTTCCCTCTGTCTGAAATCTGGAATTTCAAAACATTCTCTGCAGCTGGGCCATGCTTATGAATGGGAGAAGTGTTTAGTTTAATCCCATCTCAGGAACTGTCCTTAGCACGGTGACTGACTCTAGGAGGTGTGTAGGGCCAGGCACACAGGCTCCTGACGCTGTTTTCTGTATATTTGACATGGGTTACTTTTCAATGGAACATGTATATTTAAGGTTTGTAAGGTCTTTCCTTTGGTGAAAAGGGGTAATGCCATTGTGAATTTCTATTCATTTCCCTGTATGTTTGTTTTATTTTTGAGTAACTTTCCAGGATCAGATCTGAGAAAAGTCAACAGCACAAGTTTCTGCTTCTTCCTACTTCTGAAGTTTGTTACTCTGGGGTGAATGTGTGTGAGGAAGCTTTTAGCTTTTCAGGTACAGCTGACTTCCAGATACAGCTGTCCTGGTTTTCTGAAACTGTTCATATGCAAGCAACAAAAGCCAACCCTGATACATAACAGATTGCCTGGGTGTCAGTTAAACAACCCCACATAATCTGGTAACTGCAGTGGAGATGAAGTGGAGAGCTAGCATGGGGGCTTAGTGGTTTTTACCAATATGAATTTAGGTTGTTCTCAGAACTAAAAAGTATTAACCTAAATCTGAGACCTACATTTTACTTGAAAGTGGTATGAACCCTAATGAAGTCTAGGCTTTGCTTTTCCCAGTGTCCATGGGCAGATGGTCAAATAAATGGTCTGGAATGTTGATGGACAGATGGTATGGTGGTCTGTTAATTAATCTGCACTGTTAAGAGAGCTGTGCCTGTGCTTTTATTATTATCTGCAGACCCTCTGCTGCTTTCAGAAATAGATATTCTGTCTCAGTCTACATCTCTCTCTTCTTTTCCAGATTATTTGCTTTAAATAGAAATGAAGGAATATGCTTATATATTTGTAAAACTATCCAACTAAACCTGTGTTATGTTTCAGTCTGAAATAAGCTGGCATTTGATCTGATGAGTTGATTTGATCATTTGAGCTGCCTCTGCTGCTTCCCACCAACAGGAAGGCAGAGAAATGTTTGGCTTTTCATCACACACCATGCAGAAGGGGGCTTGGAGTGTGGAGGTGGTCTGGGATTTGGCTGAGTATTTGCAGAAAGCTCTCAAGGAGGAGGTGGGAATAAGTAAGTCTAGGACGTGCAGGGTTCATCTGAAACAGAAAGGACAAGGCATGCATAGACCCTTGGAAGAAAGAAATTGCCTGGTATAAAAATGTGCTGTCTTGCTGGCATTAATGGAAAATGTGGAGTTACTCAGTTGCTTGTGCCCAGAGTAAAACACAGCGCAATGTTTGCAGAGTTAGTGTCAGACCTTGATAAGGAATTTTTTGCCACTTGCTTTTAGTGCAAGTGTCACTTTTATATAAGCCCATGTTTGTAGTGATTCAGTTGTGGAGAATTTCTTTTGCAAGTATGTAAACTTAAAAGTAGTTTGAAGCTTTTTGAATCTGCATTTTTAAAAGTTTGCTTATCCTTGCCTAGTCTCTTTGCTTTATTTTTACTTGCTCTGCTGTCAAAAAGGGTATGTGCTCCTGAGAAGTTATTGACATACTCCATTGTGTGCATTTCCTGATGTTGGAGAGGTTGAATTGAAACTGTCCTCATTTTTTGAAACTGTGTTCATTTTTCATTTAAGACAGCTTGTTGGTGCTACCCAGTGGCATTAAATACAAGATGTTTCTGTTTACTGTGCTGAAATAAAATAGAATGTTAGCACATTTGAGGAAGGGTTTGCTTTCTGTGTGTGCATAATGGGAGCTGTTCTCACCCCTCTTGAAACATTTTGTCTGGGATATTAAAGATCATTGTTCTCTGATTTGTACAATGAGTTCTTTTGATTAAAGTTCTCGAGTGAAATCAGTTAGAACACATAAGATGCTTTGATCTAGAAAGCAAGTCTATTTAATACCTGCTATATTAATGCTGCTTTAAAAGTAGCATCACCACTAAAGTACTGGTTTTGACTTCTGACATCACAGCAAAAAACACTGTAAAGATAACAATTACTAAAATAGAATTTTATTTTGGCCTTCTTTTTTTGCATCATTTATGTTTCTTGGGAAGCTTTTCCTGTGATTCCTCCGATCTGGGTTTCTATCTAAAAGCTCACTTTTTTTGTAAAATTGCCGTGTTGAGTCCTGGAAAGTTTTAACTTGCTGGACTTGGGCTGAAACATGACTCATTATTTCTAAATGTATGTGCACAGTCCTTCCCTGGGGTTTACATAAACATTAGTTTTGCTTTCTGTATTCTGTGACAACAGTGTGCCAAAGGGGTGATTATGCATTTGTAATACTTGAGGTTCCTGTACTTTTTATGTTCTTGTGAGTGAGTTTTTAGAGCAAAGCAAATAAATGTGCTTAAGGTTGAGGCATTTTCATCCGTTATGCAACATCCATTAATGGTATTTCACAGCAATTAATGAGTAACTGTACTATCAGGTTTAATTCTATGCCATTCTAGTTCCCAGGGATGTGGAAAGTTTGGAGACACAGAACACAGCCCTGCATTCTCTTCTTCAAGAGATTTTAATATGTTCACTGTCTTGAGCAAGGTACTGAAATGCAGATTGGGACATCGTATTAGTAGGAGGATTGTCCTTGGCTAGAAACATGGCCCTTGGCTTACCTTCCAGGTTCCTTGAGGAGTTAAGGTGGTCTGGGGTTTAGCAGTCACACAAACTATTTCAGGCTCACCTGTGTATTGGCGCATTCAGATCTCTGTTGTGCAGGCTTCAGGTTTACAAAGGCTGTTGTGTGCAGGTGGTGGCACATTTAGTCCACTGCCCAGGGGATGGGAGAAAGCCAGAGGTTCTCTGTTCTGTTTGCAGCCCGTGGGGAAGGCTGCAGTCTCACACTCTGCTGTCTCAAAACGACAGTGCTGAGTGCCCCCCTGCCAGCCTTGCACAGAGCAGAGCTCAGCTGCATGGTTTAATCCACCCTGAACTGTTACAGATCCAGGCAGGTCCAGTTTCCTGCCTTAGGTGGGGAAGAGGGGATCTACTCTCAGAGCAGGAGTAAGAAGCACCGTGTATTCCTCAGTCTGTGCTGGGTGCCTTGCTCATGACACTGGATACTTGACTGGAGTGCAAGTTGTGGTTTTAACTGCTTCTTGTAACGCATGGGCAGGACAGGAGGTGGAGAAGTGCATCTCTCTACTTCTCAGACATGTCGTGAATTGCTTACTGGTCTCAGCATTGCATGGTTGTAGGGGTTTGTGATTTCTGCTTTGGGACCACAAACCCAGCCTGTCAGCCAGGCTCATATTGTAGCTCACTTGACTGAGTTCCTTTTGACTGCAAATCCAGTGTCTGTTCTCTGGCAGGATCTGTGTTTGGAAGTGACTTGCCAGTTCATGCTGGCTGACACTGAGCATTAGCAAGGGTCACAGAGAGGCACTGGGTCCATCCTTCACCATCACCTGCCTTTGGAACAGGTGCTTGCAACTCTGTCTCCTGATGCTTTTGAGTTTGTGTAAGCAGATTGAATATCTCATTCTTCTGCTGCTCTCAGTTCTCACACAGAATTTCTCTTAACACTTAATCCAATTACACAGAGTACCAGAAACCATTGCTTGCCTGCATAGGTCATATTGTGTTTTCTATTAATAAATTTCTGCTCTGTATGGAAGTGAATAATTTACTTCAAGACGTTATTTTAAATCTGATTTTGATTTGCTTCCCATGCCACCATCTCATTCAACTCTACCATTTCTAAAATAATTTTGCACTGAGAAGGAGATGGGAAGCAGCTGCCAGCTGCCTTAAGGTTGGCAGTATTATAATGGGAAGAGTTACCAGGTGGTAATATTTTACAGTCTTAGAATATTTTTTTCTTATCTTACAGTCATAGTTTGTGGTATTGTTTTAGTAACGTGTAGAAATTTGAGGGCAGCTCTTTCTGAGAGCAAGAAAACAGAGTCTCTGCTTTAATCTCTCCATAGTTAGTAGCTGGGATAGGCTGCCCCAGGAGCATGATGTTGTTTTCACCTTTGCCAAAACTAGCAAAGATGATGTGAAGTAAATAGCTGTAGCCACAGAGTCAGTGAAAAAGGGGAAAGCCTGCCCTGAGTAATCTGCATCTCTTCCACCTTACAGCAAAGCAGCAGAGGCAGTTCTCTTTGCCTTAGGTGAACCAGGAACTGAATGTCCTTAAGTGGAAAGGTTTTTCGGGGATGTTTCTTGCCCTGTGCTACTACAGACCTTCAGCAAGCTCAAGCAGAGTGCAAGCAACAGATGCCTTACTGCTCTGTGTTCTCCCAGGTTTTCATGTTAGAAAAAGTTTTTGAAGATATTTCACAGATATGTTCTTTATTGCCAGTTTCCAAATCAAATAAAATCCTAATTTTTTAAGGAACTAATTTTGAATTTGAGAGCTTTTTGAATTTAATTTTGAGAGCTTCACATTGGGAGTAAAACTCATCTGGTAATGCCAAAAAAGAAGCTTAATAAATTAGTCATGAAAAGCACTGGTAATGTGAATTCTAGTCATTAATCATTCCCACTGTGAAACAAATGGTTTCTTCAACCTTTAAAAACCTTTAAAACATAAGTACTGAATCACACTGTGACCTGGGTCTGTGGGAGCATAGCTGGAATTTGGACTGCTGCTTCTGCTTCCTGTGAGTTTCCGGAGCTCAAGGCATTGAGCACCTCTGGAGCTTCTGTTGGATGCCTCACTCCTTCACTCAGAATGTTTTTTCTCAATATGGGAAATTTTTTGTGGTGTTAAGGAAACTTTCCTGTCCAACCCTCCCAGAGCTATTCTGGCAGTCACTTGCATCACCTGAACTGGGACCAAGCCCTGGCAGCTCACATCCCACACTCAGACACAGCAGGTTTTTTACTGCTTCTACCCCAGGTTTTCCATAGCAGAGTCACGGATGTCCAGATCCCTAAGATAATTCAATCATGGTGCAACAGCTAAATAGCAAAGCAACAAAATAAGAGCTTGAGCTGGTGCCTCCAAAGAGGGACCCCAAACAAAGGATTCCCTGGGGTTTTATCCCTTCACAGCACAGGGAAAGTCTGAGGGTCCTCAGCAGCTGCAGCGTCTCTGAGTCTGGGTCCCCCCTCTGGGTCTCAGGTCCTTGGGCCCTTTTCTGCAAAGGGTCTTCAGTTCATGGCCTCTTGCTGTGAGCTTAGGCTCCTGCCCCTCCAGAGCTCAACCTGCAGTTCCACTGCAGCTGCACTTGAAGCTACTGAATGGATTCTTTAACAGATGGCACCTGTAAGTGGCACTGACATTGTTTCCCTCTCTGGCCAGAGGCACAGGGTGGCAGTCAGAAATGGTTCCTACATTTGAACCTTTTTACCATGTGTCTACTTCTTTCTGTAATCAGTCCCATAGTAGATTTAGGCTTTGGCAGTCATAGTTGGGTGTGGGTTTTCCTCTTTCGTTTGAGAGGCATTCAGAAATGTTAAGGGCAAATGGAATAATATCCCAGCCTTGTCTGACCTGCAAATGCCCAGCAAGGAATGCCTTCCAGCAGTTCTTGTTTGAGTTTGATCTCAGATGTTTTAAAGTTTCTGTTGGGTTGTGTTTTATCACCTTCCAGTGTCTGCGCCACTATGGTTCACACACACTTCTGAAGTGCAGGGCTCTTTGATCAAGAGCAGAGATTCTTAGGAGCTGGCACCATAGAGATTATAACAAAATTCACAGGACAGTGAGCCCAACCCCGCACTCCTGCCTACGGATTTCTGTGAGACCATCAGCTCACTGGACATGGGGCAGGGCAGAGGGACAGGAGAAGGACTCTTTCCAGTGGCACTTCATCATGAAGTCAGTCAATCAAAGTTGCATCCATTATATGGTAACAACACTGCATTTTAGCCACAAACTTCCGTGGAGCAGCAGAGCGTGAGAAGCCGTCCTTGACATGATTCTGTGCAGAGAAATGTATTCTGTGCCTTCCAAGAGCTGCTCTGCGATGGGAGCCATAATGTATTCCAGATCAACATCCTTGGGGAAAAGGAAAAAAACCATAAACCAGCAAACCATAGAAAACTTCACTAGTTTTGCACTCAAAGTTCAGAACAAAGCCTGCACAGAAATAGAGAAAATTGTTGAACATAAACTGAGCAGAGAGCAAATGCCCACCATCCATTGCAGCAGTGTCAAGGAATGGTGCCAGAAAGCCAGCATGTCTAGCAGAAGGGCAGGGAGGTTATTGTAAACAAAGCATTTTTTAAAAAGCTAGAGAAAATGGAAGAGGTTATAAACTCTTAACAGATTAAATATATGAACAGAGGGGTTTTTGAGAGATGATTTCCAAAGGGGAAAAAACCCAACTGTCCTGTTTCAGATCTGTCAAAATGGAACCTGGAAGGGAGGCTTATGGTTAGTCATAGCAGAAAAACTAAATATAATTTTTTCTGCTTGGCACAGAGCAACTCACAGAGAGCACTGTGCTGGAATGCTCTTTGTGGGGAGTCAGCGCAGACCCTGCCTTACCCTGCAGTGCCTGCTGCAGAGGCTCTACAAAAATAATATTTATACATTTGTAGCAGGTTGCCAGAAATAGAAATATCAACTCAGGAGTTTTAAATAAGTTTAAAGATTAAATAGTTGAGACGTTAAGTGGGAGGTTATGCTCCTCTCTTGAACCTGCCATGGTGACCAATGATTCATCTGTCAGACATTTTGTAAGACAGATCAGAATTCAGAGGAATTCTGGAAATTCACTGACCAGCTATATCAGATAGACTGATAAAATTAGCAGAGTACAGTGGATCAATGACACTGATAAATATTGGGAAAGGGTAATGTAAGTTTTTACATGGAAGAAGTCCTGCTCTGCGGAGTTGTTAGAATTCTTCATATGAATCAGTAGTGATATAAGTAAAGGTAATTCAGTCAATGCAGCCTACTTGGATTTCCAAGAGACAGGACCAAAAGGAGTCTTAAGACATATCTCTTAAGGGACATGCAGTCAGAAGAGAAGTCCACTGATGGATGAAATACTAAAAAACCCAGCATGTGTCTTCACAAGTTGAGGTCACTTGAGCACTCTGGAGATCTGTACTGGGATCTGTGCTGCTTAAATATTCTCTTTGGAGGTATGGAAAAAGTGATGGAAGGTGCAGTGACGAAACTTATCTGCCTTTGGGTAAATAAAGTGTGCTACACATTGAGTCAAACCTTCCTAGAGTGGAAAATGAAAGCATGGGCTCAGGGCTGATGATAACCTAGAGGCATAAGGCCATAACATTGCAGGGGATGAGTGACAATGTCAGCACAGGGCTTGTGGCTTTCAGCAAAATAAATCAATGTTTGTTCATCAGGAACAGACAACAAAGCAACTCCATTGTGCTGCTTTGTGCATCCACAACACGTGCCTGCATGCGTTCAGCATCCTGCCAGGCCTCTTGGCTCAGCAAAGACGGAGCTCCCCAGGGCAGTTTTGGGGGACCAGTGTGGTCAGGGCCCGCTGCTGTACCAGGGCTGGCTGGACAGTCGCAAGCGCGTCAGCCCAGAAAGGAGCATGTGAGGGTCACAAGCTGTTAGGGTATTGCTTCTGGGGAGTATGGAAATGGGCTCAGGTGCTCCCCAGCTTCCAAACCAAAGGCCAGGAGATGTCATGCAAAATCAGCAGATACGAGATGGGAATTACATAGTTCTTTACCCCACACATTAATAAGGTTCAGCTGCTCTGGTCACAGGGGAAGAGGCACAAGTATTTGGCAGTTGCAGCCCCATCCTCCAAAAGTTAAAGACCATACCTCCAGTTAAGGAAGTCTTACTGGACCTACAGATTGTTGGAAGCTGGGAAAGTTGTGGGAAACTCTTACAAGATGCAAGTGTTTGAGAACTTGTATCACTTCGTCCTTTTCCAGAAGCACAGGCTCCTGAAGTCCTCCCAGCAGGCTGCAGCTGCAGCTGGTCTCCATGCCTTCTGTTCTGCATCATTCCTGCAGAATGCTCTTCTCATTCCTGACCTCCAGGCACTGTTGGTGTTTGAAGCTGTGAATCCCAGGTGTGCTGGGTGGATCGATGCCCAGCCTCAGTGCTGTGTCTCAGCAGCAAGTGTGGCACGAGCAGTGCCTGCAGCTGCTGAGAGCCGGCTCTGGGAGCCACGCTGCCTCTGCTGCCTACCTCCTGTTTGCAGCAGGTGGGCTGCAGCTGCTGTTTATTTTTACCTGCTGTACAAAAAAAGGCAAAAGATAAAAATATCTTTTTTTTTTTTTTTTTTTCTGAAGAAAAACTACTGATAAAATTTTCAGTCCCTAAGTGAAAATTGAATTTTATCCAGTTCTTCAAAACACAACCTGTGGATCATGAGCTTCTCTTGCATTCTTCTCCCTTATTTTAAAGACTGCAGGTTTGCAAAAGTCTGGCTGTCTCCTGGCCACATGTTTTCCACCTGCCTTCTCATATCACTGCTTCCCTGCACTAGACCAGATAAGCATTCAGAGGTTAGCAGGAATTAGACACCTGCAAAGTAAAAAACCTTGAATCTCTTTTCAAACTGACACACTGATACAGTGACCTGAGCAGAGAGCAAAAAGAAACCAAATGTGCCAGAGTCTGGAAGTGTCTGTTACTTTCCAACACAACACTTCTACACAAGCAGAGGGCAGATACCAGCGGTGAACATGCAAGAATTGTGTTTTGGAACTGGGCAGCCGTCATGGAAGCATTGATGCAGTGTGACACAGGCAGAACATCTCAGTAGGCAGCTCTGAAGGGTGTCTACAAGAAGCACATGAAGAAAGTGTGTTTGTCAAGGGCAGAGGGTGCAGCCTGCAAAGTTCCTGTTCTCTCACTGAGTGCTCTGGTACCTGCTGTAAGTGGGTTATTCTGCTCCATATTTGAGAGAGCAATAAGCCAGTAGTAATGTAATGAAATAATAACTTTGGGGGACAGTTGAAGGTAGCTGTTGTGTAAGTGTAGAGACTGTTGTTGTCATCTCAAGCATAATACCTAAGCTTTGGTTTAAGCTCCCATCTCATGCTGTCCTTTGGCTTTGATACATAGGAGAGCTGTTGTGAAGACAAACAGGTGATGGGGAATCATGTGTGCACTAATTGTGTGGCATCTGAAAATGATTTTGTCCTTTGCAATGAGAGATTGAGATAAAAGCCCTAAAATTCTAGGGAAAGTTCTAGAGAAAATAAAGTTCACTGGAAAAACTGACACTGAATCACCGGTAGGGAAACCGGAGGTAAAACTCAGTCTTATTTCTACAGATAATCTTGAAAAAGAGATCAGCATGATAGCTGATGTGCAGTTAAAAAAGTAAAGGTAGAAACCCTTATCTAGTTGTACTGTCTGCTGCTCCCTTTGTAGAAAGGAGAAAGCTGTAAAAGGGAAAGGCTGTAAAAAGTAATATGCTTTATTCAGAGCAGAGAAGAGTAGCTGCTTTCCAGGAGGAGAATCTCCACCTTGCCAGGGAACTAACAAGAGAAATAAGAAGTAGCCTTAAGAGCTCCCAGTCTGAGGCATTGATGCTGTACTGGGCAGAATGAGAAGTTTGCAGATTTAGCATCTTATATTTTTTAAATACTGCTTGCTGAGATTTGTTAAAGATGGAATTCCTTATGTTGCTGCCATGTTCAGTGTTGTTCTGGTTTGAAGGACAGGTGTCTGCCAAAGAAGGCGGGAACCTCCCTTGAAATGGCAAATATGACCCCCTTCCCTCTGAATTATTACAACTTTGAAATTCCAGGGCTTTCAGACAAAGGTATGAGAGGAGGAATAGCGGTTCCTCAGCAGCGTGTGTGTGTATAACACGGCAAACAAACGGCAGCCCCGGCACAGCGAGGAGCAGCCGCAGAGCCCCAGGGCCGCCTTGTCCCGCTGCAGGCGCCTTCCCCTGCCGTGCAGTTCCGGGCGCAGCCAGCAGGGGCGCTGCTGGCTCCCGCCGGGCGGGGCGGGCGATGATTCCCCCGCGGCTGCAGGGGGCGCTGTGGCGCGAGCTCGGCCCCCTCTGCACACGGCACTGGCGGGCGGCCGGCGGGAGGGATGGAGAAGGGGCTTCCTTTGGAGCCCTCAGGGACAGCCGGTCCCGCTGCGCCTCCGCACGGTGACATGGACTGCAGCAGCAACCTTGGAAGCAGCTGGAACGGCAGAGGCGGGCGCACCCAGGGTGACAAATGAAATGTAAGAGAAAATTCCGCAGCCCCCGGCTAAGTGGCTGCAGCCAGCTGCACTCCTTTCCCCCACCTTGGTCACTTCTTTTGTCTCTCTTAAGTACTGGTTATTATCATCTCTTAGGCAACATATGGGAGAAAATTCCCTGAGAGAAAGGAAAAAAAAAATCCTAACTTCTAACAAGTATGCATTCCTCGTAAGTGAGTCACTAATGTGACTGAAGAGCAGCAGGGTAGTTCCCTGTCCCCCGGATTGCAGTTTACACAGTCTGCAAAGTCAAAGTAAGCAGGAGACCAAAAATTGATTATTAGCTCAAGGAAACTTTTCCTTCCCCACCTGAGAGGTGAGATCCAAGCTCAGCTTTGGAAAACAGAACTGCAGGGTGCTGCAGTGTGAAACACAGTCAGATACTTGGATAGAGGCTCTGAAGGGAAGGAGGTTTCTATTTATAATACCTTGTCCTGTGACTCACCTAGTAAAGGCATGTGTGACTGTAGCAGTAAGTTCAAATGTAACTACAGAAAAGGCTGTGTTGCAGACATGTTTCAATATCATCAGCTCTTTTGTTGCTTTCTGTGCTTTTCTCATTATTTTCTCAGTCTAGTGTTTGTGCTTCTATTTGATAGTTGACCTTTTGCGGCTACCTATAGACCCTCCCTTATCCCCTTTCATGAGCCATGAGTCAGTTTAATTGATCTTGTGCTCAGGCAAGGCTATTCCTTCTGCCCCCCATGCACTCCCCTTGGACTCTGAAACAGAACCAGCATTTGCCAGACCACTTTATGAGCTTCTTAACTCACTGACCTGGCAGTAGTCTAACAAAGCAAGATGAATTAAAAAAAAAAAAAAAAAAGGTAACTGGATAGTTGTTTATGGAAGAGCCCAGCAAGTGCCAGAGCTGGCAGAGAGACCTGCTCTTAGTGGTAGTCCTTAGTCCAGCCCTCAGGGGCATAGGGAAGTGCAGGTGAGGGTCGCAGGCTGCAGCCACTTGGGCACTTGCTGCACTCTCCATTGAGTTAACTGTGTTTCACCCTTCCAGCCACCTGCACTGCCAGTTGTCTTCTCCAAAAGTGGCCACTTTATTTAAAGGACTCGTTATTTAAAGGACCTGCAGGCTTGGAGAGCACTAAACTGGAGTCCAGCGCTGTGGCTGTACAGCACATCCGTCAGAGGTACAGGACAGAGCTTTGTCCAGCTCAGCAGAGCACCCCTGAGAGCTGAGACACGGGCAAGGGGCAGAGCCTGGAGGTTGCTGCAGGCTGAGGAAGCAGGGACTGCACCGTGGGCTGCTCTGTGCAGCCTTGCTGTGAGGACAGGAATTGTGGACACATGCTCGCTCTGCACACACAGGCGAGTCCTTTCCTACGCCCAATCTCTTCCTAAGGAAAAGGGAGCCAGATGAGCCTCAGATAAGATAATGTCATCTGCAGGTGGGTCTCTGCTGCTTTGTAGATAAGTACTCCAGCTTCCATACATGCACAATGCAACAGCTGCATGCAGGCAAAGCCCAGCCCCATTCTGAGGACAAGGACAGACAGGGGTGTCTTGTTACCCTTCAAACACAAGCCTTGAAATGGTTTCAGCTACCTCATGTGATTTAGCTGGGCCAGTGTCCTCCTGTTGCCACACTCATGAAGCAAGGGAAGAGAGGGGCTTTGGAGTTCTTGAAAAGAAGCACAGCTGGGTGAAGGATGGTCTTGCACTGCAAGAATGAATCAGTCTGCCCCACAACCATATCTCAGGAGTGCCCAGAAAGTGGGTGAGGTGGATTTCTGATGTGCTGCAAGGCAGGTACTCTCACCAGTCCTGTATTTGATTTAATGACTTTCAGGTTGTTCAAAATTACTGTTTAAAAAAAAAATAATATGCATTATGTAAATTAGTAAAACATATTTCTGAGGTTGTAATGTCCCATCTTCAAACTGAACCATGTGGCGTTTTTCTAAGATACTTTCTTAATATCAAGAAAATAATTGGTGCTTTTTGTTGTTACTGTAAGAGCATGTCCCTCCATTGATTTCTGTAGATGAGAGAAGGGATCTACAGGTGATATTGTGTACCCAGCTTTCCTGACATCTCCACAGCTTTTCCAAAGTCCATAGCTATCCCAGAGATCTTGGTCATGAGAAGATGCAGCCCCAGACCATTTGCACATCTGTACAAAAGCAAGTGGCTTTGGCAGTGGTTGGACACAGAGATTGGATACGGAGGTTTGACAGGGTTGTGGATTGGCCAGGTTGGATGGGTCTTGGAGCAACCTGGTACAGTGGAAAGTATCCCTGCATGTGACCAGGGAGTGGAATGAGATGGTGTTTAAGGACCCTTCCAACCCAAGCCATTCTGTGATTTCAAGAGCTGTACTGTGGGTAGGAGAGCAGTGTTAAAGTGGGAATGAGGCCCTTGCTGCTGGCCCTCAGTTAGGGTTCCCGGTGAAGGCAGCACATGTAACACCGGGGCTCCTTCTTCTCTCTCTGCAGGAACATGACATTGAGACAGCTTTCGGAGTGGTTCATGTCACCATGCGGGGCACACCCAAGGGGAACAGACCTGTCATCCTCACATACCATGACATTGGCCTCAACCGTAAGCCCTTGCATTGCCAGGACCCTGAAAAAGTGATTATTCGTGGTATTTGCTTTTGAGCATGGGGAGTAGCAGGCCTAGTATGGAGCTGAGATGAGGTCATTCCAAGGTGAAAAGATAAAGGTCTGCAGGGGAGAGAGCGCATGGCATGCACCTGTCCAAACCAACAGCCCTTGAAAGGTAGGGCCACGGTGGAAAGATGGAAATAGGTCCACCCAACACACCATAGTGCTCTAGCTGACTTGCTGCACTGTGTGATAGGGCATCCATTCTCTGGGTGCTGGGCAGGTGAACAAGTCCCTTCTACATGGCTGCAGCAGTAGTGTAATATTCTGGTGGGCGCAGTTGCTCTTTTGATGTCTTCCCACCCAAAATGTGCTGTTACGTTCACACAGGTACTTCTCTGTGAGTGCTTTATGTACCCAGGTGCTGCGAGGCCTTGCTTTCTGGGGCATTGCAGGCTGACTGTTGTTTGTCTGCCTGCCCTCCAGTCATGGCAATTCCATTGCTGACTCAGTGCTGCATTGCAGTTCTGAGGCACAACACATACACCATCCAGCACCCACAGCCCTGTGGGGTCTTGAGCTCCTGCAGGTGTGTGCCATGGTGTTTGGAGGGTGGCTTGCAATAAAACTTAAAGAAGTGTCTAATTTCTTCTTGTTGTTGTTTCAGACAAATCCTGTTTTAATGCATTCTTTAACTTTGAAGACATGCAAGAGATCACCCATCATTTTGCTGTGTGCCATGTGGATGCACCAGGCCAACAGGAAGGAGCCCCCCCATTCCCATCTGGGTAAGAGCTCTGCAGTGACCCATGTTTTCAGTTTGGACTGAGGTAGCACCCAGTTTAAGCCAGCTGGGACTGCCAGGCTGAGTGTAGTGGTAAGCAGGTGCCAGCAGCAGAGGACATGGCAAGATGAGGAAGCTTTCCAAGGGTCATTCAGGGAACTCTCCAATTACTAAGGCATGGGTAAAGCCCTCACTAGGGCTGAGTCTGGTACCACCTTTCTGACTTGAACATGAACCCAGCACACTGCAGTTGAGCTGGCATTTCATCTGTCCATCTTGCCACAGAAGTCTGACTGCCCAAAACACCATAGCTCTGTGTTAGACTTGCTCTGAGGGATGGGATCCACACAGTCAGCTGAAACATACAGTATCATTGCACATTAATAACCTGTGCACATGTCTATTAGATGTTCTTTGTCCCTCCTACCTTGAGGGGAACTGGAAAGTAACCTCTGAAAGGCTGTATTTGGAGGTGCTCCCTTGCTTTTCAGGTACCAGTATCCCAGTATGGATGAACTGGCTGAAATGTTACCTGCTGTTCTGACACACCTAAAGTAAGTCTCTGAAAGGAAATGGGGTGAGCCAGCTGTATACTGCTATTCCAGCACCTACTTCAGTCTCTGCTTGCCATGACTGATATGCTCACTGAGGTGTCCCCAGAGGCACAAGTATCTGCTCACCAGTGGGACCCTGTCTAGTTTGTGCTGGGGACACCGTCTGCTACATGAAGCAATTTATGGCTGCTGCATCATTACTGCATTGTTTTAAAAACAAACCATAAGTGCACAGCTGGATGCAGAGGGGAAAGGCTTTGCCTCTAGGGATGCTTCAGCTGAGCTAAGTTAGTTGTGCTGACTGTGAAATGCCTGTATTTCAGCCTGAAAAGCTTCATTGGGATTGGCCTAGGAGCTGGTGCTTATGTCCTCAGCAGGTGTGCAGTAAGTATCTCTTCACTGCTCTGACTCACGTGGACTGTCCATAAGACTGTGTGGGGCATGGGAAAAGTAACCTTCAGTAATTACAGCAGGGATGCAGGGCGCCATGGGAGAGCTACCTCCATCCATATGGTTATGTTGGAGTATTTGGGGTTACTCTGAAGTCGTGCCAGGCATGGAAACATTGTAATGTGATGCCTTTGAGTCAGCTGAGCCCATCCTGGGTGCTAGGAATAGTCAGTCTTGGATCTTCACAGAGACCAACTGCACGACTGTGTGCTGTGTCCACTGTTTGTGGCAGCAAAGAATGGATGTGGTGATGTACTCCAAACTGGTGTTGATGTGGAATGTGCTTTGTCACTGGAAGGAAGCAGATTTTGCTCCACCCTTGCACGAGAGAGCTGCTTCTATTTTGGTACCTGCTTATACATTTCTCTCTGGTGTAGTGTTAATGTGAAATCAGTGGGTATCATTTAGTACAATACAGGAATTTATCAGGAATTTGCTTGAGTCTTTCAGAGTTAGTGTTAAAAAATCCCAGAAAATCTGACATTTTCAGTAAAGTTTGCTTCATGTTATTGTATGCAGAGAGTTGCCAGTTGTTTAGGCCACCATCATTTCTTCAAGCCACTGTGCTAGGCAGCTGTCCCTCCTTACACAAAGTTCTCTGTCCCACTCCCTACAGTCAGGATTGAGCTGGGGCAGTGTGAGGCATTGGTGTTTCACTGTTCCTTGCCTTCTGTATCTTGGATAGTTTTCAGCCTTGCTAAAGAGGAGTTAGTGCAAATCAGCCTTAGTCCTCAACGAAATGCCACAAGTGTGCCCTTGCCACACTCTCTGGGCTGCGGGCAGTTCCCTGCTGAGGACAGAGATGTTTCCTTCTCTTTCACATCAATGCAGAGTGCAGGAGAGCTGCCTTGGAGCAAGCCCAGAACTCAGCAGAGGTTGGTTGCCTCTGATTTCTGAGTTTGTATTTGCAAGCAGTTCTCATAAGTGCTTTGTACCTGTGCTGCCCAGGTACAGCCCGAGGTACACTGGAGGGTTTTGGGTTGCTGGATGGAGCAGGGAAGGGTTGTCTGCAGGCGGGGGGCAGCAGGGGTGCTGTCTGGGGAGAGAGTGCCCTGTAGCTCAAGCTTTCTGTACTGCAGGGGCTTGGGGGCCTCAGCACTAACTCCCCTGCCGTTTGCCCCATTTCCACTGGGAAAACTGCTTCTTCCTTGAGGAGAATGAGATGCTCTCCAGGCATAGTAGCTTGTCGAGGTTCCTCACAGAGGTGCTGGATTGGAGCAAAGAAGGTTGCTGCTCCCTGTAACACACAGGGCCTGAGCAGGACCTGCAGCGGTGCCCCCAGCACAGGGGCACACAGGTCACCAGAAGGCACTGCTGAGTCTATAGGTGCTGTGGAGCACCTCAGTGCCACAACTAAGTCAGGTCTGGTCTTGCTGGGAGCCACTGGCTGCCTGGCACAGAGGAGCTCCCTAGTTTGTCTTGCACCTTTTGCAAGAAGCTTTCCAGCTTCTGCACCAGCTGTTGACCACTGTGTGGACTGAATCATCCTTCTGAGTGTGCCTCTGCTCTCTTCCCACAGCTCAACCACCCTGACCTGGTGGAGGGACTTGTTCTTATTAATGTTGATCCATGTGCAAAGGGGTGGATTGATTGGGCAGCATCCAAGGTGAGATTCTGCTTTCCCACACATGTGCTCTCCACAGCACCTAATGAACAGTGTGTAGAGTAAAAAAAAAAGGACAGGATACAGGATTTTTTCCATTTCTGGCAAAAACTGTACAATTTCATTTCTTGTCCCTGTTGTGTTCTAAGTCTGGGTATAGTATGGCCTCTGTCACAGGAGCATGGGTGGGCATGATCATGTGAATGAGAAATGCAGATAAACTGCTTGGATCACTCAGCTTTCCTCTGATTCCTCTGCTTGGAGGCTTAATTTGATTGATATTGAATGGATCTCTTAATTATTCTCTTATTCTGGTGCCTTGAAGTTATTTAAGGTTTCAGGTGTTTTGGAGACCTGGGTTGTGTATACACAGTTTCTTTGAAGCTTTGCATGTCCATCCCAAGCTTCAGGCATTTGCCTCTTGTATAATATGAATAGTTACTTCATTGTTTCCTTTACTCTGAGTAGCTGTTTTGCAATGTGTGATGAAACTGCATTTTTCTGTTACTCTCCTCCTCATTCATGGCCACTCTTCAGTTTTCAGGCTGGACAACCAACATAGTGGATATTGTCTTGGCACATCATTTTGGCCATGTAAGTACCCAGCAGATGTTAATGTTGCTTGTACAACTGTGCATGGAGCTATAACTTCTGTATGTGTCTGCTCCCAAATAGTTCTGGTCCATCAGATAAGGGTTGCCACAGGTAGTACCATTTTCTCTGTGTGTCAAGCTGACATTGGGGTTGGCATGCAGGGCAGTGGCATCCTCACTCCTGCCCTCACTGTCTCCAGGCTGTGCACTGGTGGTAGAATTCCTTTGTGGTGCCCAGGACCACAGAAACGAGTGGCAGAAACGAGTGGCAGCCAGTTCTCTGTAGCCAGCATGGAAGCATTTGGACTGTGGGTAGAGCACAGGCCAGCTGGGAGCTGGCAGTGGGATCTTGTATTTGTTCAGAGGTTGAACTGCTGCATTCTGCTCTTCATCTTGCCCTTCAGTTTCAGCAGAGGCAAACCAGCCCCTCCTGAAAGCTTTGAATACAGCAATGCCTTCTGCTTGGGATTAGCTGTCTCTCAGCCAACAGGCTTACTGGGCAGTGGCAGGGATAGTGCATTGTGCACACTGTATATGCCACACAGCAGATGAGTCCCTGACCTGGAGTCTTCTTGCAACAACACATCAGCACTGAAAGGAATGCTTCCTTCTCCAGCACGCTTGCTCCTGTGCACATCCTGCTCTCTTCCCACTGTCAAGCCCCTTCATTGTATGTAGTGCTTCCTTGCATTCCCTGTTCTCTCTGGCTCTCTCAGAATGCAGTTTCTTCTTATAACTGGGTGCTGGAATTGAACTTTTCCCCTGGTCACAGTCTTACAGCTTAAGTATTTTTTTACTTTATTACGTTTATTAGTATTATTATGTATTTTGCTTCTTAAACATTAAGTGTAAGTGCATTGGAGTTTTGAGGCACAGCACATACACCATTCAGCACCCACTGCCCTGTGGTCTCAGTGAGGGCTTGAGCTCCCACTGAGAAGACTTACTCCCACCGAGTAAGTGGAAGACCTGCCAAACGCAGAGTGATTTGTATCTGTGTAAGCGTTGCTGAGGCTTGGGAGTTAACTTATCCCACCTCTGGATGCTTGTACTTTGGCAGCAGCTTGTGCACTATCAGTTGTAAAAGTGTGGTCACATTACCAAAGCACAGCATGTACCAGCACATCACATAAACACTTCCTGTCTCTGGGATCCTTATGCAGTGTGGAGTTGCTGCCCTCTGTGTCACTGTTCACAGGGAATGACGTGGATGGACGCGCTTTAATGCTTTGGCATTTTTATGACTGTTGCTTCTTTATTTGTGAAAAGTATGTTACCTGTTCTTCAATTCTTCTGCTTTTGTACAGGAGGAACTGCAGGCAAATCTAGATTTGATTCAAACATACAGGCTTCATATTGCGCAGGACATTAACCAAGATAACCTTCAGCTGTTCCTCACTTCATACAACAGGTATCGGATGCCTTTTTGCCTGGCAGACAGCTCCCATAGCTTCCCAACTCAGTAGAATTGCTGCCATATGTGTTATCCTATTGGGTATTGTATCAGGGGAACCTTTATCCTAAGCCTAGTTTTCAGCTGATATCCTGAGCCAAACCTAGCCCTTGTGTATGCCCCCAGGCCCTGTCACACCTCAGTAGCTCATCTCTGGGCACACAGCAATGCCATGAGAGGATGAATCCTGTTTTCTGGGAATGACTGCTGGGGCTCTTGCTCAGGGCATAATGCATGGAGTTGCCTGGGTGCTGGAGCCAGCACTCATGGTTGGATTTTGTGTGCCCCCATGATAATCAATTTCCTCTGCAGATTTAATGGAGTACTGTTCTGTTTTGTCTTTCAGTCGTAAAGATCTAGAAATTGAGAGACCAGTTGTTGGTGTCAATGAAATGATTGCAAAAACACTCAAGTAAGTTGTCTGAATGAGTCTATCTGAGTTGCTGACTCTGCAGTCTCTTCAGCAGAAAAGATGTTGCTTCTCAGCAAGAGCTGCACCAAGCTCAAGTGCTAGGAAGACTGTCCACGACAGTCCCAGGCTGTGGTAACAGGACTGTCAGCTGCTATGGGGCAGAGGTGTCTGGAAGTCCTCTCATTAAGAATACACTGAATTTCTCCAAAAGGCAGGGTCAGAGGCACATATGTGCAACAGCAGTGCCAGTTGGCGTGCATGGAGAGGACAGTCTGGGTGCATCTGCAAGCCCTGGAGAATGATTTGGTACAACAAAATGCCAAGGTGATGGCAGGCAGGGATTTTGCTGAACCTTTTTTTGTTAACCTTTCATGAGGGTGTTGATTCACAGAGCTCAGCCTTCTCAGAAACCCCTTTGCACTTGGAGTAACACCTCTGTTTTGGCTTTTGACCAGGTGCCCTGCCTTGCTTGTTGTTGGTGACAACTCACCTGCTGTGGAAGCAGTGGTATGTATCCATGAACTCTTTCCTCTTGTGACATTAGCCCCACAAGTCACTTAGCAACCCTGCAGTGCTTTCGCCTTGCTCAGAATTAGTTACAGACAGTGGCTCTTTGTCCCAAGCTCTTTTTCAGTGCTTCAGCATGGGAGAGCCGAGGCTCAGGGGCCCTGAATGGCCCTCAGGGCAACTCCAAGGTGAGGATGGCAGAATCTGAATGAGCACCCTGCTCAACAGGTGATGCAAAGGACCCTGTTTGGGATCGTGCATCGTTCCCTGAGCTCTGCCAGGCTGCTGCCTGCAGTTTGATTCAAGTCTTGAATTGCTGTTGTTTTGCTGTTTTGCTGGGGCTACCTGGGGATTAAAACTAACTGAGTGTGACTCCAGTTCTTGTGCTGGGGAGTCAGGTAGAGCTCTCTTAGAGTACTGCATCACCAGAAAGGCAGCACTTGGGAGCTCTGTCCTCTGCAGACACCCACAGCCCACTTCCCTCCCAGCACAGCTATAAACAGGGCATGGCACAGGGTGGTGTGGTTGTGGTGGATGTTGCTCCTCCCTGTCAGGCAGGGATCATGGGGAGACCAGGGGGTTGTGAACAAAAGCAGCTGTCTAAAACTGTGGAAGAGTATAGGAGTCTCCTGAAGCAGTAACTTGAACCTAGGAGCCATGCATGGAGAACATTTTCTGGCCATGGCCTGTTGCCTTGGTCTCTTTGATCTGGAAGTCTGAAATGAAGTCTGCAAGTTTTAAGTTTTCCAGGATAGTATCCCTGAAGATTCCCATTGCTTACTGGCCACAGTACAGTACAGTATAAGGTCTTCTGCATGTTAATGTGCCTGTCTGGCTGCCCAGGTTCCCTGTCCCCTGCTGAGGTTGCTTTCCTATAGAGCCCCTGCCTATTTCCTTTTTGCAGCAGTCTTGCAGAGAAGAGGTGGTGGTGGCCTTCTTGTCTGGCCAGGGGACTGAGTGACCTCCCTTATGCTGCATTGCACAGAAATCTCCTTCCCTCCCAGTCTTGCTGTCATAGCACAGAAGGTGCTCCAGGGTTTTATAGTGCATCCCAAAACTAGGGGATGATTTCAGTTGAATTCATGACCTGTCATCACAAGGTCCCTTAGATGGAACACCTGCCATTCCTCCCTGGATCTTTTATTCATTGTTCACGTCTTACATGGTCTCTGCTTTCTTGCTTGGTCCTTCCTGGCTCCAGAGAAGCTACCATTGCTGAAGACAGCCACTGCTTCTGGTGCAGCCAGTCCACATATTATATCTGAGTCTTCGAGTTTTCTGTATGACACCGTGTCCCTCTCTCCTTTTTTCTAGGTTGAATGCAATTCCCGTCTTGACCCAACCAAAACTACCCTTCTGAAGGCAAGTGCCACTCCAGAATCATTCTGGCCAGCATAAAGACACTATTTTTGCTCAGCTCTACTTAGGTTTTTGCTTTCCATACATTTGGCTTTGAGAAGTTTTTGGACAGTCATTCAGGGCTGTGGTCTCTCCTCCATGGAGCCAGGGCTGGAGAGGGAAGAGTTTGTCAGGGAGCCCCCCAGTCCCTGCTTTATGGCCACCTTCAACTGGCAGGGAAGACCCGTGAGAGTTAGCAGAGATGCCCTGCCTCCACCCTGCTCTCTGCAGCAGCAACATCCTTTTTCCTATCTTTGTACTGGTCCTTTCCACGCTCACCTGTGGCCCTGCCATGTGCCAGACAGCAGCTGTATGGAAGTGCAAAGTGATGGGTTTGGGCAGAGTGGCCGGGGGAGAGGTGGCTGGGAAGGTGCTGGGCTTCTGGAGCATGGTCTGAGATCACTTGGTGACATGGCCTGCAGGGTTCCCTCAGCAGCAGGTCCCTGAAGGTGTATCATCTTGGTCTTGCTCTGGTTGTAGAGGTGAGGTGGTGGAAGCTGCAGTGTGGTGCTCTCAGCTCTGGTGGGTGGGTGGTGCTGGCTTGGTTTGGGGTTGTCCTCCTGGGCAGGAAGGGACAGCTCAACCTGCCTTTTGTTTCCTGCTGCAGATGGCCGACTGCGGTGGCTTGCCCCAGGTGGTTCAGGTGAGACACACCTTGGCTCTCCCGTGGCATTTGAGGGCAAAAGAGCCCTTTGTTCTGCTTGCACTAAAGCCATCCTCTCTGTTTCCACAGCCTGGCAAGCTGACTGAAGCCTTCAAGTACTTTGTGCAGGGAATGGGCTACAGTAAGTGGCAAACAGAATTTTGTGGTTTGGAGTAGGGTTGTCATGAAGGGAACTCAAGCTTTCTGGTCCATCTGAGCCCACTGGCACCTGTGTTCCTACCCTTGAGCTAGTGTGGTTGCCAGGAGATCCATCCATGCTGGAAAATCAACTAGTGTGCTGACATGCCTTAGCAAGCTAGTGTTGTTCCCTGACATGTGTTGGTAAAACCTTCTAAGTCTGTCTTTGTGCCAATCCAGAAAAATGTGTTCCCAAGAACAGCAAATCTGTGCATACCTTCCCCAAAGGGGAAGGAAGTAGCAGTGCAACCCCATGACTAGTCTGGGTATGAGAGCTCCCCCTTTCTCCTCACATGTTCCTGTTTCTCTCTGAGTCACCAGGGTTAAGCAATACTCCACAACAAACCCTCTAATAGCAGAACAGGTTCCTGGGTGACTTCTGAGGCACCCAGGGAGCCCAGAGAGAGCTGTGCTTTGCACCAGTGCATGTCCTGCCCTATGGCTTCCTCACCATGCGTGGAGGCAGAAGACATTGTCACCTGAGTGTGTCAGACTATCAGCTGCTCAGCTCCCTACCCTTGGTGTTCCTGAGGAACTGGAGGAGAAGGGCTTCTTTACTTCTTTATCTCCAAGAAGGGCTTTACTACTCAGAAACATCAGGAGAAGGGCTTCTCAGTGCACTACAGCAGCTCTTTCTTGCCTACTGGGGTCAGGAGTTCCCTTTTGTGGGTGAGCCTTCAAAAGCTGGAGTTAGGGAAGGGGTTGGTTTGTGTGACTGGCTGACCACTCAGCATGGCCACCATAAGAGCTGGGACACTTGCAGTGGTCTCCTCACAGATTTGCCAGGTCATGGTCAGGCCTTAGCAGAGCCTGTCCTTTTCCTGAGGGCTCTGCAGGTAACACAAACATGTAGGACAGTCATGTTGGCCAAAGGAACCTGATTCTGCAGAGGAAGATGCTGTGTGAGGAGGGTCCCTCAGCCTCATTGAGAGTATTTCAATTTTCATGTCTCTTGTGTTCCTGGAGTTAGTAAAATCAGCAAGTGCTGTCGTCAGAGCAAGGGGGAGCAGCATTTCAGCAGCACTTTGGGGGTCAGCTCTCTTGTCAATAGGACACGCAGCCCTGGAGAAGGACAGGCCAGGATAATTAGTAGCTGGTCCCAGAACGGAAGGAGAAAATTGAAATGAAAACTGGTCTTGCTTTCATGGGCAAGACTGTGGGACTGTGGAGTGTGGTCAGTTCTCTTGGGGAGAACACGGTAGAAGCAAACCAGCTGGGCACTGCTAGAAATACAGAAAACAGTTCTCCAACAGCTGTTCACTGCCTTCTGTACATGGGCTGAAGCAGCTGGATGTACTTCTGCTGACACTGCAGATGGAAGGTACCAGCCTTGAAGGAGACTTGCATCAGGAGTCTGATGCTGTCATCCCACAGACATGAATTTCTGTCCCATAGCTGGAGTTACGTAGTATATCCTGGGGAAACCATATTTCTCTTGACAGGTGTGGGGTGTGCAGTGGGGATTCTCAGCTAAAGGCATTGAAGAGATCTGGCCCTGATGGGTTTTTAGGTGAGCTTGGCATCTCCCTGCGATGCTTATTAGCAGCTGTTTTTACAAATCCTGGGAGCTTTCAGTGCAGTGTACGAGCTGGGAACGGAAGGAAAGGTAGCTGGGGGTCCCAGGAGTAGTGCAGCCACTGGTCACACACTGCAACTAATGGGCTCTTTCCTGTATTCATCCCTTTCCTTGTCTCGTGTTGTTTCCAGTCCCTTATGTGCAGCTCAGCCACCTAAGCACTGAGTCAGGTACCTCCAACCGTGCATCCACCTCGGCCCTGGTCTGTGTGCTGAGTGGAATTGTTCTCCGGGTGCTTTGCTCTGTCTCAGCATGTCCTGCTGTGGGTGGGCTGATGATTGTACCGTGCGTGCTGTGGGTTTCCACCTTTCATTTGTATTTTGTTGATTGTTGCATGACATCAGCTCTGTGGTTTTCTAGTGATGAGACTGACTTTCAAAAGGTCATCCGTGCCACAGCTGCCTTGGTTTGCACAGACACTGGCCGTGGCTGCACTTGCAGAGGATCAGTTACACTGCTGGCATTTTCTCACCTTGGACCTTTTGAAATTGGGCCTTAAACATCTTGCTTTAGACATGCAGAGACTTAATTTGACAGGGAAGAGTGAGTTTTCTTCCAAAGGGTACAGCTCTTTCTGTGCTTACCCTGGGACACTTACCTGAGTGACTGTGGTCTTGGCTCCAGGAGCTGCCTCCTTGTCTGAGTCCCGTATTTGTTCTCTCTTGCAGTGCCAGCAGCCAGCATGACGCGGTTGATGCGTTCCCGTAGCCACTCCTCCTCCAGCGTGGGCTCCGGCGAGAGCAGCCGCAGCCGGTCCCATGCCAGCACCCATGGGGAAGGGAGTGCTGGAACCCCAGAAGGAATTGACCTCCAGGCTGCACCTCAAACCATGGAAGTATCCTGTTAGGCAGGAGCCCCTCTTCTGGATTCAGACAGCTCCACTCACCCCACTGAACCCACTCAGAATTTAGCATTTCATCCAAAACGGCATTAACTGTTCTCTCTAACCTGTGCATGCCCATCTGAGCAGCCACCTCCTTGGTAGTCTGTACTTGACATTACTTTGATCTTTTCTGTATCCCCTTGACATCAGTCTCTTTAAAACTCGTTGACATTCCACAGTCTTTGTAAGTCCCATTACTGTACATGCTGATGCCATCTCCTGTCTGTGCTGTGTATCAATCCAGATGACAGCCGTTGTCTCCCCTCTTCATTTAAATATAATTTCTGTGGCTTTGTGAGGTTTAGAATTGCTTCCTAGTTGTGCTTCTGCTAAAGGACCTGTGTGATGCAGTTGGTATGTCACTGGTGGGACGTGGGAAAGTAAGACCACGAGGATGCGGCACTCCAGGCACTGGAGCAGGCAGTGCAGTGTGGAGCTGTACCTGGGACCCAGATCTGTGTGTCCCCAGGGCTATTTCACATGCCATGCAGAGAATAACAAATGGTCAGGAATACTGCTTTGGTCTTACTTGTGTATGTGTGTTAAGAAGGAGCAGAGTGATTTCTTACCTGAGCCTCCTGAAAAAGCAAAGCAATTAACCAGTAAACTACACTAACAAGGTGCACTATTGACCCAGTACAAGGGATTAAACTCCAGCAGCCCTGGCTCTAGACCACTTCTGCAACCCTCTGCTGACCCCGCAGAAGGGCAGGATGCAGCGACACATGGTTGCTGCTCTCCCCTGGCACAGGTGAATATTTAATATTGAGCAGGTTGTGAAATGGGAAGCAGTGCCTCTTGCCAGGTGGAGATCCCAGAATCTCCTGCACTGCCATCTTTGTATCCCACTGCCACTGTCCCAGGCAGCATCTGCACAGGATGCAGTTATATGGGGGCAGGGAACACCAGTGAGTGTGGCAGCAGAAATCACACATTCCTGTGAATCGTGTCAAAAGGATGAGCAGTGAACACCTCTGTGCAGGTAGCAGTTACTGTCTTTGTGCAATTCACAACTGTGCTACCTTTTTACACCTGGCTGGGTCACCAAGGGTGGACAGCAGATGCCTGCTGCCAGGGTCTGGTGTTAATGGGAGAAAAGGGATGAGTGGTCAGGCTGCTGCAAGTCTCAATTGATAAGCAAAAACCTTTCCTCACTGCTGAGCAGCCTTGACCTAACGGGAGCCAACTCCTCCCAGGGTCATGCTCATTTTCTGCTCCATTGCAGGTAGGGAATGGGACCGGGAGGCTCTGCCTGAGGGGGACTTTGTACCGGTTATTGAATAAAGCTATAACTGAGTTTCATTGTTATGCTATGTGCTCTTGGTGTTTTTCTTGGCACGACCTGCACCCCTGGGGTTTGGCAGTCTGAGTCTTTCCTGCTGCGTACAGCAAACATCCCCAGGACAGGGAGAGGACTGGGCACCTCTGCACCAGAATAATGTGGTTGGCGGCCCTGTGGCCCCTGGCAGGAGGCTGTCCAAGGGCATTGGAGAGCGGGCCTCTGCCAAAATGCAACCAGAAACATCCAGAATGGAAACAACAGGTTTGCAGCAGCACAGGCTACAGGGCTGCTTCTGGCTGTTGCTGCTCCCCAGTCTGTGCTGAGCCCCTGCCATGGGGACTCAAAAGAGCAAACCACGATCAGGTTCCTGCAGCTTTGGGTTATGCAGAGAAGTGACAAGAGACAGCCCGCAAAAAGAAACAGGGCTCCATCACACCCTGTGAGGAGATTCTGCCGGGTTCCACTGTGCAGATGGCTGGCGGCACCAACGCCACCCCATGTCCCAGCCATTCCCTATCGCCTACATTGTTCTGAAGGTGCTCATGGCATGGGGCTGGTACAGCAGCCACAAGGCCCATGGGGAGAAAGGTGATGATGCCTGCCGCTTCTGTAGGATGGTTGAATCCCTGCAGTGTGTAAGAGTGCATCAGGCAGCAGGGCTGAGCAGAACAGGGTCCTGGCACAGCCCAGCCAAGTGCTCTTTGCCGTGTGCCTGCCAGGCTGCTATTGCTGTGGCAAGTGCTCTGCCTGGGCCTCAGTGACTCACGGCCACAGTCACGGCTGGACAATGGATGGCTTTACATCTCACCTGGCTCACCCTCCCCAGCCTGCACAACTCGGTGGGCTTCTACTCTGGTAATGCCCCGGCAGCCCCCCAGCACCCTGAGCAGTGTGTGGGGAGATGTCCCGTGCCCTGAAAGGAGGGAGGGGGAAAAGGTGGCAGCTGGTCCCCCCCTGCCCAGGTGCGCCCAGGTTGGGGGCAGGGCTGTACCCTGTTGAAGCTGTTGACTCCCTGCCCAGAGTTCCGCGAGGGGCTCGAACTGCCCCGTCTGTGAGCCCTGCCCCATGGAAGGGCCAAGGGCGGCCTGGCCCCCACAGCACTCACTGTCCTCAGGAAGCCATCACTTCACTGAGACGAGATGGAGAGGTGAGGGTAGCTGGGACAGGGGCTGGGCCTCCCCTCACCCGACCCTCGAGGGGCTGTGGGCTGCCTGCTGACTGCCCTTTCTACTCTCAAGCAGCTCCCTCCAGTTCTCGGAGCCCACGTCCCCACCAGAGGACTCTCCCATCAGCCACGGCCCGAGGGAAGCCATCAGCTTTTACCTGAGTCTCAAGACCCCACAGGAAAGGTGCTTGTAGATAAGCAATGTAATAGTCAGCTTTCACAGTTAAGAAATAGATATTATGTGGATGTATAATACTGTAATATGTCGTCCCAGAGGCCTCCTTCCCCCCGCCCTTGTAATAGCCTTGGTAGTGAGGGCATTTGGGAGCGCTGCCTTGTTACCAGGAGGCGCAACATGACAACATGACCTGGCCTCCAGTCAAGACATAAGAAAGTAATCTCCATCAACTGATGTCAGAGATGGACTTGACTGACAAAATTTTGGGAGGCACTAAGAGTATAAAAGGCAGAGTATCCATTTTGTAGATGAGGACATGGCTGCTAGTTATGGAGACTCCCAGCACTGAAATCTTTCCTTATTCAGTCCTTTGTTGTAATTTTTGTTAAGGTTTAATAAACCTTTTAAATTTTTTAAAGTGAGGATCGTTTCTCACAAAGTGAAGAACAGCTGAGGACAGGGTCCCCACTTGGCCAGAGCTCTGTGGAGGACACCCATGCCCCAGCTCTGCCTTCTCCTACTTTCAGCCACAGTCTCTTGTTCGTGCTGGGGCCCATTGACCGGAACTTGGGACAGCCAAGACCAACGCGGACATCTGTACTCCCAGCAGCAGAGAGAGGAGAGAAATGTTCAACAAACCAAATCCTGGCCCAGGTGGAGGAACAGCCCCAGCCTATCGGACCTCCCAAGTTCAAGCACAACTGTTTTAGGGGCATGGGTGTCTGTGCAGGCCTGAGAGCAGAGCTGTGGACAATCAGAGTGTTTTCACATCCATAACTCACCACTTCGCTTGCTGGGACCAGCAGCCAGGGGGGAACCAGCCCCTGACTGTGCCCAAAGCAGCTGATTTTTACACCTTTTAATGCATAGATTGTAAATTCCACATAACAGGAGCCTGCTGAACATGCAGCAATAACCATCTGTTATCAATTAAAAGGCACCTTGTTCACAGCTGAGGTGGACCTATTGTGACTTGCCCATGGGGCCAATTTCACTGCCACAACATGGGGGGATTTGCTCCTGCCATGGCCCTTGGCCCAGCTGGAGTGAGCAGGCAGCCACAGGCTGGTGCTGGTCCTCAGCCAACTCTCTTCAGGCAAATTCATGAGCCCAATAGGTTTAAATGTGCAATTTAACATGCACAACTGCTGTTCTAGGAACAATGGGGAAAGAAATGGGTCTGTGCCAGGAACAGATAATTCAAAGAAGCAAAATGCAAATACTCAGATACAGCACTGATCCCAGCTACACTGCAAGGCTGAGGGGCCTGAACAGCAGTAGAAAGGCCTCAGAGCAGCCACACTTATGAGCCTCTGCTTTCAACAGGCTCTTATCAGCAAAGCTGGAGCTTCCTCTGTGGCTAGAAGTGGTGCAGAAGCAATTTTGCTGCTTGGCACAATCCCTCTCTGCACCCTGAGGCCAGTGCAGCAAGACTTGCCCCTAACCCAAAAGCTGCAGGTGTCCTGCTTGGACATGCTCCAATCCCTTCCTCATTTTCCTATCTGATGAGCTCAATCTTACAACCTACCATAGTTTTCTTGTTTCCTTCTCCACCCAGAGCTTTACAGACCTGCTCAGCCCCAGCCTCCAGCCCAGGTGGCCTCAGCACAGAATGGGCTGGGGTTTGTCCCAGGTCTGGTCTTGCTGCTGTCACGCTTGGGGTCCCAAGGTAACTCAGAGGAGTTTAGCATAGTTTATTTTTGCTATTGATCCATGCTGTATGAACCAACACGGCTCTTGGGTTCCTCCCTCCATCACCAATCTGCACCCAGGTTGTTGGATACATTTACACAGAAGACCACAGTCAAAAGTCTGCTGCTCTGCCATCTGTAACCTGGAGCCAGGTAAAATGGGACAGATGTGGTTGTAAAGGTTTTTTAAATCCTTCCCCACTGCCAGCAGCCTCTGAGCCCTCCAACTTCCCTGTCCGGAAAATCTCCTTGTCCCGGGCACGCGCCACTCACGCTGGGAAAGGTCTCCCAGGGCACTGCCAGCCTCTTCCCTGCCTCCTGTGGCTGAATGCTGCAGCCTCTGAACACCACGGGCACGAAGCAGATTTTACCAGACAGCTGAAGCTCAGAGTGGGTCCAACAGCTCCCAGGAACAGCAGCGCTGCAGCAGCCTGAGGAGAGCAGAGGAGGAATGCTGACATGGGGCTCCTCTCCCAGCGCAGGACAGGGACGCTGACGGCTCTGAAGTGACAGAACAAACCCCAGCAAGACCACAAGTGCCAGGGCAGGGGAGGACCCACCAGCCACCCCAGCCAGGGCAGCTGTGAAGACACAGCAGATCTTCTCCAGTGGTGTTCCAATTCCCAGGATCCTCACAGCGGAGAGGGGCTTCCCATCTGCTCCCCAGGGCTCAGGGTACCTTGCAACTGTGACTCGTGGCCACTTGGGCCAGATCAGCCACACCGTGGGCAGCAGAGCTCCCCAGGAGCCACATCACCACTTCCTCTGCAGGGACAAGTGTCACAAACTTCTCCCAGGAGAAGGGAGTAACCCAGATTCTTGCTAAAAGATCCCTTGGAGTGGATTACAGTGAAATGATACTGAAATGCTCAATGTGTATAAATACACGTACACAGGGTTGATTTTTGAACAATTTGGCTGCAAAGGAAAGCAGGTATGTAGCCATTTTATTATTTATTATCTATAGTAATATAACAACATGAAAGCATTGCAAAATTGTCGCTGAAACTGCAGGAATAAAAGAAACTCCTGAGTACCATCTTTCAAGTTTGAGATAATCAGGCATTACTTTATTCCAGACAGGATGTGCAGTAGAAATCATTCCAGCTCACCTAGTCCTTTGCTAGACTTTTCACATATTTATACATTTAAAACCCAAATAAATTCTCATTCATTGGGTTCTACATTGTACAATTCTCAGTACTCTATCTCCTAGTGGATCCCTTTACCTTTGATGCTAATTTAGTCCTCATTCTTTGGTTCTCATATCAATCTTTTTCCACATCAGATGACTCCAACCTAATGAGGGCATATTTGTTCATGTCTGTTTATCTTCTCTGTATCTTCTTGCTACTCCCAACCTGCAGATGTGGATTTTTGCTGATTGAAGCCTATCAGGCCTCACTGAGCAAAATTCAAACCCTCAGTGAGTAGTCTTTTGAAGAGAAACCTCAATTCCACCCCCCTCCCCTGACCCCCCCTTCCCCTTTGGCAAAGGCAAACAAACACATGACTAAAGTTACTTTGAAAATTGTAAAAGTTACATGATTTCCAACAAAATAAAACCACAAAAATATCACCCAAGGACACTTATAAGGGAAAAGAGAAAAAATGAGGGAAGGAGGGAGGGAGGGAGGGA